>NC_092224.1:29299348-29576848 GCF_036320965.1 Panulirus ornatus | reverse complement strand
AATTGGCACAACAGGCACAGAAGACTGTAAATTACTGTCAGTGAGATCAGAAAGTGCAATAAGCACATGAGAAAACACCTCAATCACCTGGGGTCCCAAGACCATGTAACAAATTACCTGCAGCCCTTAAAAACGTTAAGGGATGTACAGCGGAAAATTCTAAGAAAGCCCTGGATAAGTAATGGTTACGTGAGCCTGCAGGCCGCAGCCTCCAAAAGCTTGGTCGATCAATGACCCAACACAGCAGCTTGAATTCAGCCCGAGCTACGGCGGCAAAAGACCTCTGCGGTAATCTTCCAGGTAAACCCCGCACCACAGACCCCCAGCAAAGACCTCCTAACGCTACTACACTACCTCCTCCCACCTTCCTTCCTTCTCTGCCACAGAGGACAGAATCCCGTCGCAATTGGCGCTGCATGACCAGGTCGGCGGGTCACCTGAGCTGTTGTGAACCGGTTCGCTCCAGCCCTGAGACCGACTGGCCTACATGTTTGTTTGACGGGACGAGGCATGGCTGGTTGGTTGGCTGGTCGACCCAGCGATTAAGTGGTGTGTGGATGTCCTAACGGGTGGGTGGATGACCCGGCGGGTGAGTATGGGTAGATAACCCAGAGGGTGGTTGGTGAGTGGGTGACTCGGCGGACGGGCGGGCGATTGGGTGGCTAGATGACCCGGCGGGTGGGTAGGGTGGCTGGCCTTGCTCCTGCTCTCCCCGCCCTCAGCCACACACCAACCCCCTGCCTTTCAGGTTACACCCACTGAACACTCTACACTTGGTTCTAGCCAGTGTGGTAATTCTGGAAGTGCCTCCTCTCCAGTGGTGGCTGCCTTAACGAGTGGTTCGCCATTATGAGTGGTGGTTTCCAGTTCTGAGTGGCTTATCATTCTCTGGAGTCACAAGAGACTCATTAAAGTGACATGTACTCAACTTTCCCCATTGTTTATTGGAAACATTCTCGACGACATGAACGCTGGCTGTGTCAAGCACCAATCTGTCATGTGGAGAGGAATCGTCTGACACGCCTTCATCACTCCTCTTTTTTCTACACTTTCCTTGGCTGAATTTCTCCCTGCTGTGGTTAGCAATGTCTGTGAGGCAATGACTGACCAGCGTCACCCATCTGGTGATATCCAGTGTTACGCAGGTCCGAACCGCGTCTAGCTTTCTATCAGTAATCATCAGATTCAATGATGCTAACGAAGCGTTGGAAGAACAATGGATTTCTTTCAGAAGAATAATGTGTGAGTGCAACACAATCTCTCAAGCCATTCCAGGTCTTGATATGATACCTCCCGTTCCATCTGTCTTAAGCTATTCCAGGACTGACCTCCCGTTCCATCCGTCTTAAACCATTCCAGAACATGCTACAAGCACCAATATTTTCTGCGTCATAACAAGGCACTGCTCTCGCAAGGACAGTGTGAGCAACATTTTGTCCACGGCTTTTGGCACTGGACCCGGCTGATTCCTGCACTTAGCGCGACGGCACGACCCTTGAGCACGACACCTTTTGAACCAGGAGGACTTGGCTGTCAATACACCCAATATACCGTCGAGCTCAAGGGTCGTGCTGCCTCCTTGTCCCGGGGTTCTTATCCTGCCTGGCGCTGCAAGCCCAACTCCTCAGGTCTTTGAAGACATTATCATTCATTTTGCCTCTCTCTCTCTCTCTCTCTCTCTCTCTCTCTCTCTCTCTCTCTCTCTCTCTCTCTCTCTCCCCTCCGACGCTGAGAGGACTCAGTCAGTCATGACCCTGGGGAGAAAGTGCTCCCCCCCCCCCCCCCCCCCCCCACACACACACACACACCTCCTGACAGTGAGTCAAGGAAGCCAGCCAGAGTTACCTCAGCATTTACGAAAGGTGGCAAAGAAATGCGCTCCGAGCGGCGGCCAATTAGTGTCCCGCCTTGGGTACGCTGGAGGAAAATATCAGGAAGACTTATTACCGTCGAGATAATCTCGAGATTATCTCCAAAAGAAAAAGAAGTTCAATGGTACGCAGTTAACGTGGCTTCCGCGGCAGCAGATGCCGTCGTGAAAGACTTTTCTAAGGAGATATACACAACTGGGAGGCGCAGTCATCCCATCTGCTCTTGTCTCCACGCATCTTCGAAAGGTATTTCTGAACAGTCCCATTACACGACTGCTGCGTCAAGTTAGATTTTTCACCAGGGTGCCTTGAGAAGGCGCTCCAGAATGGACAAAATCGGGAGAATTGAAAATTCTCAGATGTTCGCTACGTTGTAAATAACAACACACACACAACCCTGTTACTTCATATGTTCGCTACGTTGTAACAACACACACACACACACACACACACACACACACACACACACACACAATCCTGTTACTTCAGATAATCGCTCCGTTGTAAATAAAAACACATAATCCTGCTATCATTTACGTTGTAAATAATAACACACGCAATCCTGTAAATTCAAATGCTCGCTACGATGTAAATAACAACACACACAACCCTGTTACTATTTACACAATCCTGTTATTATATACGTTGTAAACAATAACACACACAATCCTGTAACTTCAGTTGTTCGCTAAGTTGTAACAACAGACAAACACACACAACCCTGTTACTTCAGATGTTCGCTACGTTGTAAATAGCAACACACACACACACAACCCTGTTACTTCAGATGTTCGCTACGTTGTAACAACACACAAACACACACAACCCTGTTACTTCACATGTTCGCTATGTTGTAACAACACACACACACACACACACAACCCTGTTACTTCAGATGTTTCGCTACGTTGTAGATAGCAACACACACACACACACACACACACACAATCCTGTTACTTCAGAAGACCACATGTTCTCGTGCATCGTGTCAAAGATGGGTTTTGGTCATTCCCACAAACAGCGTGGTGTTTCAAGCCACTTTCACTTTCTGATAGTCACGTCGGCCACGGTAAAAATGTCTTGGCTCACAATGCAGTTGACGATTAGGATTTACCTCACGGCAGACTGTTGGTGGCGCAAATGACATACATTTGACTGGCAATGGGACCGATATAATCAATCGGCATCGATGAGTAGAACCCGACCAATTTCAACACTTGTGTCGATACATGCACCTGGATGAGAGGCCCGATAGCTAACATTAAACATCAAGAAACAATGAAAGCAGTAATATCTACAGCAAACAACTAACATTCAATAAAAGTAGTAACATCTACAGCAAACATCAAGAAACATCCAATAAAAGCAGTAATATCTACAGCAAACAACTAAAATTCAATAAAAGCAGTAATATCTACAGCAAATATCAAGAAACATTCAATAAAAGTAGTAATATCTACAGCAAACATCAAGAAACATTCAATAAAAGCAGTAATATCTACAGCAAACATCAAGAAACATTCAATAAAAGTAGTAATATCTACAGCAAACATCAAGAAACATTCAATAAAAGCAGTAATATCTACAGCAAACATCAAGAAACATTCAATAAAAGTAGTAATATCTACAGCAAACATCAAGAAACATCCAATAAAAGCAGTAATATCTACAGCAAACATCAAGAAACATCCAATAAAAGCAGTAATATCTACAGCAAACATCAAGAAACATTCAATAAAAGCACTAATATCTAAAGTTCCTAAGAGTAAGTAATGGCGTACCGCAAGGCTCGGTCCTTGGTCCTTATCCTATTCATACAAGTGGATAAATGATTCATCACTAGGTCTACCTATGAGAGACTAAACTTGCTAACGAACGATTCTGATAAACGACGAAGGATTGTCTCCAAGAATGATCGTAAAGGTATCCGAAATTACGAAAGCCAAGTTGGTAACCTACTCCAAAATGTGACATAAGGAATCCACGGTAATGTCAAATATGGAATCTGGAGACAGAAAACGAATTTCATATGTCTGAAAATAGGAGGAGGATCTGGAGTTCTCACTACGAATCTGGAGGGAACCGCGTACAATAAGGTGGTCGCTTCATAATCAGTCTTAGGGTTTTCACTTCAGGAACCTTGCTTTCAAAAACATTAAAGACCTTATCAACATTGTATACCTCGCAGTAGGACCCACCACATCTTGAGGCAGCGGTAACACCTCTAGCCTCCACAGCATCAATAAAGACCAAGACAGGTTTCACGAAGACCCCGAAGAGAGCAACATGGTTAATACCAAGACTGAGAACAAACTGAACGGGAAAGACTAGAGCAACTTTCGCCACTCATTTCTCAGACACGATGGCTCCGTGCTGACTTCACAGGAGTCGTAAAGGTTCTCAAGAATTCTGAGAGCACTGATGTGGCCCACACTGTTCGACGCAACACAGAACCAGAGACAATGGGGAGAAGTTTGGACTCCAAGCGTCAGAATGGCTTTAAACCGATACAAAAAGGAAAGAAAGAAAATAAAAGCATTTCTTTACACAAAAGGTCACTAAACTCTGGAATAAGGTGCCTCTCAATGTCACAAATGCCAGAACAATAGACTCGTGTGAGGTGAGAGTAGTAGAGGAATATTTCCATTACGTAAATCGTCAATATCTTGACACAGACGAAGAAAGATTCTCTTTTATTTTCAGAAGATATTTCTGACAAAGGCCAAAAGATCGCCTGTTACCTATTTTATGTGACTCTCTCTCTCTCTCTCTCTCTCTCTCTCTCTCTCTCTCTCTCTCTCTCTCTCTCTCTCTCTCTCTCTCTCTCTCTCTCTCTCTCTTCTGCTGCAGAAACAATTACCTCCCATAATATGAGAATCAAATCCCCTTGCCCAGTCTTGTATGCTGCTCATTAAAGAAACTCTGACTCCTTATAAGATGGCCAGGGTCAGGGTCAGGGTTAGTGTCAGGGTCGGGGCCAGGTAGTGTCACAAGAGGCGTGAGGGCCTGAGTCAGGGGTCAGGGTCAAGCGTTGCTAGACCCGAGGAGGTTGAAGCCTCACTGGACCAGGAGGTCGGGGTTGACTTCCACCATAACAACAGAATCAGGAGTCACCACTACACTTACCGGGTCCTACTCCTTACTGCTGATCGAAGCCTTTAGTATTCACTTCGACTCCCTCCAATGATCCATCCCGCGATCACTTTCCCCCACTCTTCCAATTTCCTTTACCGACACCAGAACCTTTAAGAATCATGCGATAACCAATCTCATGTTTCTGTTGGTTCTTTCTTCCATCGAATGGTGAAGATACGAACACAGCAGACAGTCCCGACGTCCCCCCAACCTTAAATGCCCTCAACTCTTAATTCAAACTGCGGATCTGAAGGAAAAAGAAGCATGTCACAACCGCTTTCTCATATCAACAAAGAAGGTTAGAAAATGGCCAGAGACAAAATAGCCACAGACAAAATGGCCAGAGATTAAAAATGGCCAGAGACAAAACCGTGTGCCATTAAGATGAGACTTGTCACTCGAACAAGAACAGATTTCTCCTTGATCCAGATGATGTCACTGCGGCCTGCAGTGCACAGGTGTGAGAGGCAGGCTTCCCTGTCTAAGAACGGACGTTGCTGCGTTATTATTATCCCATAATGTAGGCTGGCCATAGCGAATGACACTGGATCCACCCTGACCAAGCTGTCCACCTGGGCTCCACACGGACATCCACCACCTGGATGGGTGTCCCACACATGCATCCACCATGAGCGAGTCGTCTATCTTGGCTCCACGTCCCGAGACGGTACGTGTCTGTGTGTATATATATGTATACGCTGAGATGTATAGGTATGTATATTTGCGTGTGTGGACGTGTATGTATATACATGTGTATGTGGGTGGGTTGGGCCATTCTTTCGTCTGTTTCCTTGTGCTACCTCCCTAACGCGGGAGACAGCGACAGGGTGGATTTAAGGCCCCCTGCTCCCTCCACTTTTGGTCGCCTTCTAAGACACGCAGGGAAAATGTGGGAAGTATTCTTTCTCCCCTATCCCCAGGGATAGTTTTGTATCAAGGACGTAAGAGAGGAGATTGGTTCCCAGTGAATGTAGGTTTGCGGCAAGGGGAGTGTCATGTCCCCATGGTCGTTTAATTTGTTTATGAATGGGGTTGTTAGGGAGGTAAATGCAAGAGTTTTGGAGACGGGGGCAAGTATGCAGTCTGTTGGGGACGAGAAGCCTGGGAAGTGAGTCAGTTGTTCGCCGATGATACAGCACTGGTGGCTGATTCGAGTGAGAAACTGCAGAAGTTGGTGATTGTTTCGAAAAGTGCGTGAAAGGAGAAATTTGAGAGTAAATATGAAGAGCAAGGTTATTACCTTAAGCAGGGTTGACGGACAAACTAGCTGGGGACAATGTATGTCTGAATGGAGAAAAATTGGATGGAGTGCAGTGTCTTACGCATCTGGGAGTGGATTTGGCAGCGAATGTACGAAGGAGGGTGGATGTGTTGGAAATGAAACGTTTGAGGACAATATGTGGTTTGAGGTGGTTTAATCGAGCAAGTAATATAAGGGTAAGAGATATGTGTGGAAACAGAAAGAGTGTGGTTGAGAGAGCAGAAGAGAGTGTGTTGAAATGGTTTAGACATATGGAGAGGATGAGTGAGGAAATCATGAATACAGTGTTAAGAATGAGTGCAGTGCTGAAGATAGATAGGACGAGAATTAAGAGAATAAGATGCTTTTTTTTATTTTTTTTTTTTTGGATTCAAAGAATCCTTTTTTTTTCTTTTCTTACTTAATATACTCTATAACTATACATTACTGTCCTTTAGTATAACACAACAAAAATAATTTCCACTTTATAGCATAAACAATATCTGTTTATCCTACGACCCTTTAAAATCATCATCCAGTACAGGAAGTAGCCATTCATTCCGCATGGTGCTGAGGCAACCTCGCCCGTCACCTCCGTCACATAACGTCAACAGCTTCGACGATGACTTCAAGCTGTTTAATCAGGGCGCTGAGGGTGGGTCGGTCTGCGGGACGCTCCTTCATGGCAAACTTCTGAAGCACGGTCAGGGCACCACTAATCTCGCGGTTGTACACCCTTTTGCTGACGTTGGCAATCACATCACCAAATGAGTACACGTCGCTTGCTCGAGTAGCCGGCTTTCCCGCGTACAACTCGGGGGCATACCAGCATCGCCTAACCCTTCGTTTGCCGGAGGGCCACAGGACTTTTCCAAGCCTGGTGCTGAGGCCATAGTCAATGATGTGGATGTCAACATTTTTGGAAACGCCAACAGTTATGTTGTTCACTTTCAGGTCATTGTGGGCGTAACCCTTCTCGTGGATTTCGTCAAGTTTCTGGGCCACGAGCATGAGCGTTCGGACAGCTTCCTGCTGAGTGCATTCCTTTATATACTGGTCGTAAGTCTGGCCAGTGTAGGTCATTATCACCTTGGCAGGCACCAGGCTAAGTCCATGTATCTCGGGGGCTCCTCCAGCGCCTGCTAGGTCACGCTGAATCCTGATTTCTTTCAACAATCCACGAATGTTCACTCCCCTCAGGAGAGTCTTCATGACCCTGGTATGACCCTTGAAGTACACCAAGTCCACACTCCCGTTCCCTCCTCTCCCAAGCGTCCTTATGTGACGCACGACATCGATATTGGGACGTATGACGAGGTTGCGTTCATCTGCACTGAGAACAGGGACGCGTTTATTTTTCTTGTCGACTTCAACGAAAGAAATGGAGCTGAACGAGTCGCTGTCTGCCTGTTCAACCTGAAGGCAGCGAGGAGCGAGGCGCATCTGCTTCTGAACACGTCGGATGAGGGGGACATCGTGAGGCACCATCCCCAATCCCTCCTGCACCAGGGCCAGCACTTCGTACAGGCGGTCGATAATGCTTGTAAGAACAAACATTTCGTTATATCTCTGAGATCAAGACTCAATCAACTTGACGAAGTAAACTCGGGTAGCCCAGTACAGACAAAAATATAGTGAAGCAGAAATATAGGAAAGTCTTTTCTTCCGAGAAACCTTGATTCAGCCGGATAAGGAGTGAGGATGAGGGTGTAGTGAACATGATCGATTGTGTCGAGGGTGTATCGAAGACAAGGGTTGCAGTGAAGATCCGAGTGTAGTGAAGATAAAATGTGTTGTGAAGATCAAGAGGGCTAGTGTTTGTGAGAGTGTAGAGAAGATGTGGGTGTAGTGAAGATAAAGTGTGTAGTGAAGATCCGAGTGTAGTGAAGATAAAATGTGTTGTGAAGATCAAGAGGGATAGTGTTTTGTGAGAGTGTAGAGAAGATGGGGGTGTAGTGAAGATAAAGTGTGTAGTGAAGATCCGAGTTTAGTGATGATAAAATGTGTAGTGAAGATCAAGAGGGCTGGCTAGTGTTTGTGAGAGTGTAGAGAAGATGTGGGTGTAGTGAAGATAAAGTGTGTAGTGAAGATGGGGGCGGAGGGGTTAGCGTAAGTGAGAGCGTAGAGAAGAGGGTGCAGTGACGTTGTGTAGTGAGTACGAGCCTCAGCCAGGTACCTATTTTATAGACCAACTCCTACATGAACAGTTGAGTCGACTGTGAACCGACTGCCGCAACCACGACTCGAACTTGATGTGATCGACCTTGGATGGCCCGTCAGAAAGGCTTTAAACCGATACAAAAAAAAAAAAAAAATAAAAGCATTTCTTTACAAAAAAAAAAAAAGGTCAGTAAACTCTGGAATAAGGTGCCTCTCAATGTCACAAATGCCAGAACAATAGACTCGTGTGAGGTGAAAGTAGTAGAGGAATATTTCCATTACGTAAATCGTCAATATCTTGACACAGACGAAGAAAGATTCTCTTTTATTTTCAGATATTTCTGACAAAGGCCAAAAGATCGAATCCTGGTTGCGGCAGTCGGTTCACAGTCGACTCAGCTGTTCATCTAGGAGTTGGTCTATAAAATAGGTACCTGGCTGAGGCTCGTACTCTCTCTCTCTCTCTCTCTCTCTCTCTCTCTCTCTCTCTCTCTCTCTCTCTCTCTCTCTCTCTCTCTTCTGCTGCAGAAACAATTACCTCCCATACTATGAGAATCAAATCCCCTTGCCCAGTCTTGTATGCTGCTCATTAAAGAAACTCTGCCTCCTTATAAGATGGCCAGGGTCAAGGTCAGGGTTAGTGTCAGGGTCGGGGCCAGGTAGTGTCACAAGAGGCGTGAGGGCCTGAGTCAGGGGTCAGGGTCAAGCGTTGCTAGACCCGAGGAGGTTGAAGCCTCACTGGACCAGGAGGTCGGGGTTGACTTCCACCATAACAACAGAATCAGGAGTCACCACTACACTTACCGGGTCCTACTCCTCACTGCTGATCGAAGCCTTTAGTATTAACTTCGACTCCCTCCAATGATCCATCCCGCGATCACTTCCCCCACTCTTCCAATTTCCTTTACCGACACCAGAACCTTTAAGAATCATGCGATAACCAATCTCATGTTTCTGTTGGTTCTTTCTTCCATCGAATGGTGAAGATACGAACACAGAAGACAGTCAGCCGTCCCCCCCCCCCCTCCCCAACCTTAAATGCCCTCAACTCTTAATTCAAACTGCGGATCTGAAGGAAAAAGAAGCATGTCACAACCGCTTTCTCATATCAACAAAGAAGGTTAGAAAATGGCCAGAGACAAAATAGCCACAGACAAAATGGCCAGAGATTAAAAATGGCCAGAGACAAAACCGTGTGCCATTAAGATGAGACTTGTCACTCGAACAAGAACAGATTTCTCCTTGATCCAGATGATGTCACTGCGGCCTGCAGTGCACAGGTGTGAGAGGCAGGCTTCCCTGTCTAAGAACGGACGTTGCTGCGTTATTATTATCCCATAATGTAGGCTGGCCATAGCGAATGACACTGGATCCACCCTGACCAAGCTGTCCACCTGGGCTCCACACGGACATCCACCACCTGGATGGGTGTCCCACACATGCATCCACCATGAGCGAGTCGTCTATCTTGGCTCCACGTCCCGAGACGTTACGTGTCTGTGTGTATATATATGTATACGCTGAGATGTATAGGTATGTATATTTGCGTGTGTGGACGTGTATGTATATACATGTGTATGTGGGTGGGTTGGGCCATTCTTTCGTCTGTTTCCTTGTGCTACCTCCCTAACGCGGGAGACAGCGACAGGGTGGATTTAAGGCCCCCTGCTCCCTCCACTTTTGGTCGCCTTCTAAGACACGCAGGGAAAATGTGGGAAGTATTCTTTCTCCCCTATCCCCAGGGATAGTTTTGTATCAAGGACGTAAGAGAGGAGATTGGTTCCCAGTGAATGTAGGTTTGCGGCAAGGGGAGTGTCATGTCCCCATGGTCGTTTAATTTGTTTATGAATGGGGTTGTTAGGGAGGTAAATGCAAGAGTTTTGGAGACGGGGGCAAGTATGCAGTCTGTTGGGGACGAGAAGCCTGGGAAGTGAGTCAGTTGTTCGCCGATGATACAGCACTGGTGGCTGATTCGAGTGAGAAACTGCAGAAGTTGGTGATTGTTTCGAAAAGTGCGTGAAAGGAGAAATTTGAGAGTAAATATGAAGAGCAAGGTTATTACCTTAAGCAGGGTTGACGGACAAACTAGCTGGGGACAATGTATGTCTGAATGGAGAAAAATTGGATGGAGTGCAGTGTCTCACGCATCTGGGAGTGGATTTGGCAGCGAATGTACGAAGGAGGGTGGATGTGTTGGAAATGAAACGTTTGAGGACAATATGTGGTTTGAGGTGGTTTAATCGAGCAAGTAATATAAGGGTAAGAGATATGTGTGGAAACAGAAAGAGTGTGGTTGAGAGAGCAGAAGAGAGTGTGTTGAAATGGTTTAGACATATGGAGAGGATGAGTGAGGAAATCATGAATACAGTGTTAAGAATGAGTGCAGTGCTGAAGATAGATAGGACGAGAATTAAGAGAATAATATGCTTTTTTTATTTTTTTTTTTGGATTCAAAGAATCCTTTTTTTTTTCTTTTCTTATTTAATATACTCTATAACTATACATTACTGTCCTCTAGTATAACACAACAAAAATAATTTCCACTTTATAGCATAAACAATATCTGTTTATCCTACGACCCTTTAAAATCATCATCCAGTACAGGAAGTAGCCATTCATTCCGCATGGTGCTGAGGCAACCTCGCCCGTCACCTCCGTCACATAACGTCAACAGCTTCGACGATGACTTCAAGCTGTTTAATCAGGGCGCTGAGGGTGGGTCGGTCTCCGGGACGCTCCTTCATGGCAAACTTCTGAAGCACGGTCAGGGCACCACTAATCTCGCGGTTGTACACCCTTTTGCTGACGTTGGCAATCACATCACCAAATGAGTACACGTCGCTTGCTCGAGTAGCCGGCTTTCCCGCGTACAACTCGGGGGCATACCAGCATCGCCTAACCCTTCGTTTGCCGGAGGGCCACAGGACTTTTCCAAGCCTGGTGCTGAGGCCATAGTCAATGATGTGGATGTCAACATTTTTGGAAACGCCAACAGTTATGTTGTTCACTTTCAGGTCATTGTGGGCGTAACCCTTCTCGTGGATTTCGTCAAGTTTCTGGGCCACGAGCATGAGCGTTCGGACAGCTTCCTGCTGAGTGCATTCCTTTATATACTGGTCGTAAGTCTGGCCAGTGTAGGTCATTATCACCTTGGCAGGCACCAGGCTAAGTCCATGTATCTCGGGGGCTCCTCCAGCGCCTGCTAGGTCACGCTGAATCCTGATTTCTTTCAACAATCCACGAATGTTCACTCCCCTCAGGAGAGTCTTCATGACCCTGGTATGACCCTTGAAGTACACCAAGTCCACACTCCCGTTCCCTCCTCTCCCAAGCGTCCTTATGTGACGCACGACATCGATATTGGGACGTATGACGAGGTTGCGTTCATCTGCACTGAGAACAGGGACGCGTTTATTTTTCTTGTCGACTTCAACGAAAGAAATGGAGCTGAACGAGTCGCTGTCTGCCTGTTCAACCTGAAGGCAGCGAGGAGCGAGGCGCATCTGCTTCTGAACACGTCGGATGAGGGGGACATCGTGAGGCACCATCCCCAATCCCTCCTGCACCAGGGCCAGCACTTCGTACAGGCGGTCGATAATGCTTGTAAGAACAAACATTTCGTTATATCTCTGAGATCAAGACTCAATCAACTTGACGAAGTAAACTCGGGTAGCCCAGTACAGACAAAAATATAGTGAAGCAGAAATATAGGAAAGTCTTTTCTTCCGAGAAACCTTGATTCAGCCGGATAAGGAGTGAGGATGAGGGTGTAGTGAACATGATCGATTGTGTCGAGGGTGTATCGAAGACAAGGGTTGCAGTGAAGATCCGAGTGTAATGAAGATAAAATGTGTTGTGAAGATCAAGAGGGCTAGTGTTTGTGAGAGTGTAGAGAAGATGTGGGTGTAGTGAAGATAAAGTGTGTAGTGAAGATCCGTGTGTAGTGAAGATAAAATGTGTTGTGAAGATCAAGAGGGATAGTGTTTTGTGAGAGTGTAGAGAAGATGGGGGTGTAGTGAAGATAAAGTGTGTAGTGAAGATCCGAGTGTAGTGATGATAAAATGTGTAGTGAAGATCAAGAGGGCTGGCTAGTGTTTGTGAGAGTGTAGAGAAGATGTGGGTGTAGTGAAGATAAAGTGTGTAGTGAAGATGGGGGCGGAGGGGTTAGCGTAAGTGAGAGCGTAGAGAAGAGGGTGCAGTGACGTTGTGTAGTGAGTACGAGCCTCAGCCAGGTACCTATTTTATAGACCAACTCCTAGATGAACAGTTGAGTCGACTGTGAACCGACTGCCGCAACCAGGACTCGAACTTGATGTGATCGACCTTGGATGGCCCGTCAGAAAGGCTTTGAACCGATACAAAAAAAAAAAAAAATAAAAGCATTTCTTTACAAAAAAAAAAAAAAAGGTCAGTAAACTCTGGAATAAGGTGCCTCTCAATGTCACAAATGCCAGAACAATAGACTCGTGTGAGGTGAAAGTAGTAGAGGAATATTTCCATTACGTAAATCGTCAATATCTTGACACAGACGAAGAAAGATTCTCTTTTATTTTCAGATATTTCTGACAAAGGCCAAAAGATCGAATCCTGGTTGCGGCAGTCGGTTCACAGTCGACTCAGCTGTTCATCTAGGAGTTGGTCTATAAAATAGGTACCTGGCTGAGGCTCGTACTCTCTCTCTCTCTCTCTCTCTCTCTCTCTCTCTCTCTCTCTCTCTCTCTCTCTCTCTCTCTCTCTCTTCTGCTGCAGAAACAATTACCTCCCATACTATGAGAATCAAATCCCCTTGCCCAGTCTTGTATGCTGCTCATTAAAGAAACTCTGACTCCTTATAAGATGGCCAGGGTCAAGGTCAGGGTTAGTGTCAGGGTCGGGGCCAGGTAGTGTCACAAGAGGCGTGAGGGCCTGAGTCAGGGGTCAGGGTCAAGCGTTGCTAGACCCGAGGAGGTTGAAGCCTCACTGGACCAGGAGGTCGGGGTTGACTTCCACCATAACAACAGAATCAGGAGTCACCACTACACTTACCGGGTCCTACTCCTCACTGCTGATCGAAGCCTTTAGTATTCACTTCGACTCCCTCCAATGATCCATCCCGCGATCACTTTCCCCCACTCTTCCAATTTCCTTTACCGACACCAGAACCTTTAAGAATCATGCGATAACCAATCTCATGTTTCTGTTGGTTCTTTCTTCCATCGAATGGTGAAGATACGAACACAGAAGACAGTCAGCCGTCCCCCCCCCCCCCTCCCCCAACCTTAAATGCCCTCAACTCTTAATTCAAACTGCGGATCTGAAGGAAAAAGAAGCATGTCACAACCGCTTTCTCATATCAACAAAGAAGGTTAGAAAATGGCCAGAGACAAAATAGCCACAGACAAAATGGCCAGAGATTAAAAATGGCCAGAGACAAAACCGTGTGCCATTAAGATGAGACTTGTCACTCGAACAAGAACAGATTTCTCCTTGATCCAGATGATGTCACTGCGGCCTGCAGTGCACAGGTGTGAGAGGCAGGCTTCCCTGTCTAAGAACGGACGTTGCTGCGTTATTATTATCCCATAATGTAGGCTGGCCATAGCGAATGACACTGGATCCACCCTGACCAAGCTGTCCACCTGGGCTCCACACGGACATCCACCACCTGGATGGGTGTCCCACACATGCATCCACCATGAGCGAGTCGTCTATCTTGGCTCCACGTCCCGAGACGTTACGTGTCTGTGTGTATATATATGTATACGCTGAGATGTATAGGTATGTATATTTGCGTGTGTGGACGTGTATGTATATACATGTGTATGTGGGTGGGTTGGGCCATTCTTTCGTCTGTTTCCTTGTGCTACCTCCCTAACGCGGGAGACAGCGACAGGGTGGATTTAAGGCCCCCTGCTCCCTCCACTTTTGGTCGCCTTCTAAGACACGCAGGGAAAATGTGGGAAGTATTCTTTCTCCCCTATCCCCAGGGATAGTTTTGTATCAAGGACGTAAGAGAGGAGATTGGTTCCCAGTGAATGTAGGTTTGCGGCAAGGGGAGTGTCATGTCCCCATGGTCGTTTAATTTGTTTATGAATGGGGTTGTTAGGGAGGTAAATGCAAGAGTTTTGGAGACGGGGGCAAGTATGCAGTCTGTTGGGGACGAGAAGCCTGGGAAGTGAGTCATTTGTTCGCCGATGATACAGCACTGGTGGCTGATTCGAGTGAGAAACTGCAGAAGTTGGTGATTGTTTCGAAAAGTGCGTGAAAGGAGAAATTTGAGAGTAAATATGAAGAGCAAGGTTATTACCTTAAGCAGGATTCACGGACAAGCTAGCTGGGGACAATGTATGTCTGAATGGAGAAAAATTGGATGGAGTGCAGTGTCTTACGCATCTGGGAGTGGATTTGGCAGCGAATGTACGAAGGAGGGTGGATGTGTTGGAAATGAAACGTTTGAGGACAATATTTGGTTTGAGGTGGTTTAATCGAGCAAGTAATATAAGGGTAAGAGATATGTGTGGAAACAGAAAGAGTGTGGTTGAGAGAGCAGAAGAGTGTGTTGAAATGGTTTAGACATATGGAGAGGATGAGTGAGGAAATCATGAATACAGTGTTAAGAATGAGTGCAGTGCTGAAGATAGATAGGACGAGAATTAAGAGAATAAGATGCTTTTTTTATTTTTTTTTTTGGATTCAAAGAATCCTCTTTTTTTCTTTTCTTATTTAATATACTCTATAACTATACATTACTGTCCTCTAGTATAACACAACAAAAATAATTTCCACTTTATAGCATAAACAATATCTGTTTATCCTACGACCCTTTAAAATCATCATCCAGTACAGGAAGTAGCCATTCATTCCGCATGGTGCTGAGGCAACCTCGCCCGTCACCTCCGTCACATAACGTCAACAGCTTCGACGATGACTTCAAGCTGTTTAATCAGGGCGCTGAGGGTGGGTCGGTCTGCGGGACGCTCCTTCATGGCAAACTTCTGAAGCACGGTCAGGGCACCACTAATCTCGCGGTTGTACACCCTTTTGCTGACGTTGGCAATCACATCACCAAATGAGTACACGTCGCTTGCTCGAGTAGCCGGCTTTGCCGCGTACAACTCGGGGGCATACCAGCATCGCCTAACCCTTCGTTTGCCGGAGGGCCACAGGACTTTTCCAAGCCTGGTGCTGAGGCCATAGTCAATGATGTGGATGTCAACATTTTTGGAAACGCCAACAGTTATGTTGTTCACTTTCAGGTCATTGTGGGCGTAACCCTTCTCGTGGATTTCGTCAAGTTTCTGGGCCACGAGCATGAGCGTTCGGACAGCTTCCTGCTGAGTGCATTCCTTTATATACTGGTCGTAAGTCTGGCCAGTGTAGGTCATTATCACCTTGGCAGGCACCAGGCTAAGTCCATGTATCTCGGGGGCTCCTCCAGCGCCTGCTAGGTCACGCTGAATCCTGATTTCTTTCAACAATCCACGAATGTTCACTCCCCTCAGGAGAGTCTTCATGACCCTGGTATGACCCTTGAAGTACACCAAGTCCACACTCCCGTTCCCTCCTCTCCCAAGCGTCCTTATGTGACGCACGACATCGATATTGGGACGTATGACGAGGTTGCGTTCATCTGCACTGAGAACAGGGACGCGTTTATTTTTCTTGTCGACTTCAACGAAAGAAATGGAGCTGAACGAGTCGCTGTCTGCCTGTTCAACCTGAAGGCAGCGAGGAGCGAGGCGCATCTGCTTCTGAACACGTCGGATGAGGGGGACATCGTGAGGCACCATCCCCAATCCCTCCTGCACCAGGGCCAGCACTTCGTACAGGCGGTCGATAATGCTTGTAAGAACAAACATTTCGTTATATCTCTGAGATCAAGACTCAATCAACTTGACGAAGTAAACTCGGGTAGCCCAGTACAGACAAAAATATAGTGAAGCAGAAATATAGGAAAGTCTTTTCTTCCGAGAAACCTTGATTCAGCCGGATAAGGAGTGAGGATGAGGGTGTAGTGAACATGATCGATTGTGTCGAGGGTGTATCGAAGACAAGGGTTGCAGTGAAGATCCGAGTGTAGTGAAGATAAAATGTGTTGTGAAGATCAAGAGGGCTAGTGTTTGTGAGAGTGTAGAGAAGATGTGGGTGTAGTGAAGATAAAGTGTGTAGTGAAGATCCGAGTGTAGTGAAGATAAAATGTGTTGTGAAGATCAAGAGGGATAGTGTTTTGTGAGAGTGTAGAGAAGATGGGGGTGTAGTGAAGATAAAGTGTGTAGTGAAGATCCGAGTGTAGTGAAGATAAAATGTGTAGTGACGATCAAGAGGGCTGGCTAGTGTTTGTGAGAGTGTAGAGATGTGGGTGTAGTGAAGATAAAGTGTGTAGTGAAGATGGGGGCGGAGGGGTTAGTGTAAGTGAGAGCGTAGAGAAGAGGGTGCAGTGAAGTTGTGTAGTGAGTACGAGCCTCAGCCAGGTACCTATTTTATAGACCAACTCCTAGATGAACAGCCGAGTCGACTGTGAACCGACTGCCGCAACCAGGATTCGAACTTGATGTGATCGACCTTGGACGGCCCGTGAATGCGTCAGGGTCAGGAACGCTGTCTCCGGGCTGATGCAGGCTATATGAAGCGGTTGCGGTTTTGGATATTAGACTCTGGTTTCAGTACACTATACTCGACAGTCTGTGACCAGATGTGTGCAAATAAATCCATTTGTTCAAGAAGCATCCTCGCGAAAGACGGAAAAGCAATTAAAAGTGTAAAGTAATATAAAAACAATTTAAGGAAAAATCTTAATTTCTTTCATACAAATCCACAGGGAGGCCCTACACAAGCAGTGAAGACTTGAGTAGAAGAGACCCGCGGCAGTAACGTCACCCCTTCCTCCCCAGCAGGAGCCAGGATGTTCTGCCTCAGATCAATGCAGAGGGCGGCCCGGCCTGGCGACCTGATGTTGCTGGGCTTTCTCCCTCACACCGGCTCAAACCCCGGCACTCGCTGCTGCCTCACTAAGCACCAGCACCACCAGCGGCGCCATCCTTAGCAACCTGAAACAGGAACTTCCTCACGTATCAAGCTCTTACATCCTGTTGCCAGGATCCTGGCAAGAGGGTCTCTTGGTATCTTACTGCAGCATCTCTTTAGCAATCCTGCCGGAGAGATATTACTAGAATCATCTCGTCCATCTCGCCAGCAGAGTATTATCAACAGCATCGCAGCATCTTGCCCTGTCAGAGCCTCGCCACAGCATCTCCATCATCTCCCCGGCAGGATCTCGAGGTCCTCAGCATTTCTAGCCTGTAGCAGGCGGTGTGGTATGTTCCCAGAGGCATCGAAGCCACCAGCAGCACCACAGTCTCCACCCTTAACTCCATCATCACTCGCGACACACCAACGCCATCATGGACGGTCATCGACATCATCACTAGTGTGCACCCGGCTTACCATGACTCTCACCACCACCACCACCATCATGAGGAGCGGCAGTAGCGTCACCCACTCCTGCATCACCCGTGATGACAATCAACTTGGCTAATAAGGGCCCCTGGCCTGCCGGCCCCGGCCACAGGAGATGTGGCCACAGATAATCAGCAGTGATTGAGTACTGCCACATCTGGCAGTAATAGGAACGCTAAATATAGCAAGGGGGCTCGACGCCTGCAGGGGTAGGGGGACGTGTGCAAGGAGGATGAAACGTAAGAAAATACAATGACGAAGCTGATGATAGAGGAAGGGGAGGAGGAGGAGAGGAGGAGGAAAGAGTAGGGCCAACTGTATCGCGACTGTTGGGCGGGAAAGCAGTTTACTGATGAGTCGACAACACCTGGGAACACAGCACTTGGGAAAACACCCCCGACCATCAACAGCATCGAGCTGATAAACGGGAACATGGGAATGAAACATGGCATGAGACTAGGACAAGTAAACCAGGGCAGCGTTGCAGGAGCAAGAGCGGTAAGAAACAGCCTCCAGGCCTCCGTGCTTGTCGGAGCGCCCAGCAACCCTGGCCGCTCCTCCTCCTCCTCCCGCCTCTCCAGGGACCAGTGTCTGGTATGTTAAGTCAGACCTCCAGGCCTGAGCCAGACAAGGTCACATAATTCAACCTGGGACTCCACGCAGGAGGGACCCACAGGCTTAGTCAGAAGGAATTGTGTGTGTGTGTGTGTGTGTGTGTGCGACTACCTATTTCTACAGTATGGGGAGAGAGTTCCCCACTCGTGGTGGCCCCCATCTCTTGCACTTTCACTATCATAATACAACTTTCTAGACTTGTTTCCTTTCTAGATTCCTTATCTCAGCGTCAGTTTACTCCATTCATCCTCTGCTCCCATACTGTATGATCATTGCTTTACATCCTTCCTTAACAATTTACTGGCTTAATTTCATGTTACGGTCTCTGACTGCTCTCTCCGTGCAATCTTTCCATGAACTGTTCACAACTGACTTCATCAAACTGGTTTAAAACTTGAAGGTTTTGTGATCAGGTCACTCTTTACTCTTCTCGCTTCCATCGTGAGCAAATCTAAGGCCTCTCTAACCTTCCCCTGTAACCCAGGTCTCTTAACTATGGTAGCATCTTTGGTGCCATCCTCTGGATCTTTCTCCGTTAGTTCCGAGTCTCAAAGTGCGGTGACCACACTTGAGAGTCGTATAACCTAGTTGTGGCAGGTTGCTAAATATATTCTTATCCATTATGCTGGAATACAACTGGAATATCTACCAGCAGACAAACTGACTCCTTTACTATTTTCCTAAGGTGGGACCTTCATAGCAGATTCTTCACACACACGCGCGCACGCGCGCGCACACACACACACACACACACACACACACACACACACACACGATTTCTGCATCTTAATCCCTGCTATTTCATATTCCTATCGAGGCCTTGTCTTGCCCTGTGTGTGTGTGTGTGTGTGTGTGTGTGTGTGTTTGTGTGTGTGTTGCGTTATCACCTGATTAATTCCTTGACTGTTCACATGAGAATAAAGCTACATGTTCGTGGGACCCAACCACTTAACGGTGCATACCTGCCACACAGGCCTCTGGATCCCACAGGCCTACCTGCTGTCTACACGTTCGTTGGCGAACTCATTCCACGCGTTTATTGATTTGCTGGCGATGAAACGTGTCCGCAATTTCTCTCCTGACGCACCTTTCACCCCGGCTCCTGTTACGTTCTCCGGTTTCGTAAGTTCCTTTGGGATTTAAGTACCTCCCCGTGTAAACATCACTGTGGTCCACGAGGAGTTTACAGTCTCTCTTTCTCCTCCTGTCCTCTCCATCGTGGGTACTTGGGAGAACTCTCCCTGTAAACCCAGACATCTTAATTCTGACGTCCTGGACACGCTCCCCCACACCACCTCCAACAGTTCTGTATTTCAGGGACGTCAACCTCAGATGTACATCAGGGTCCGCGAAAATGAATGTGGTCTTGATACTGACCAGGACGAAGTCTGATTCTCCTGCGATCATCTTAATGATATGTTTCCTGTAATAACCCAGGTATATTGTTAATGATAACCCAGGCATATTGTTAATGATAACCCAGGTAAATTGTTAATGATAACCCGGATATATTGTTAATGATAACCCAGGTATATTGTTAATGATAACCGTGGTATATTGTTAATGATAACCCAGGCATACAGTACATGATAACCTAGGCATATGGTACAAGATAACCTAGGTATAATATTAATGTCATGGTATCTCTGAAGAAATTTATTCTTGTTATTTTATGGCTACGATTCTTTAAGTATCGTGGTGGTCTGAAGTGTTGTCATCCTTTCCCTTTTTCAATGCAGGCAATTTTCGACCCATTGTTGCACTTTCTCTCAATTTTTGTTGAGACCAGTTGTTACCCAATACCCTGTGTACCTTTCGTGAGTTTGGTATCATTGGTAGACATATTTGGGATATGTTTTATTTCTTTCAAGCGAGTCCTTTACGGAGATCAGAAACACCTGCGGTCCAAACACCAAGCCTTGGGGGAACTTCACCTGTCACTTTGGCCAGGATTGAAAACATGCCCCTGACGTGTGTTCTCTAATCTCTCCTAATCAGTCAACTTTCAATCTGACCAGGAATGCCATCTTCCTCCTCAGCTTTCCGTGAGGAACAGTATCAAAAGCCTCTTTTGACAACTGAGAATAAAATGAACCCACTGAACCATATTTTTTTCTAAGATTTGCTTACTCTCGTGGAGGATAGAAAGATTTATCCTGCAAGATCTCCATATGGGTCCATGGGCTCTTACTGCAGTGACTCCCATCAGCTTGAAGTCATGGGCTCTTACTCCAGTGGCTCCCGCCAGCTTGAAGCCATGGGCTCTTACTGCAGTGAATCCCGACAGCTTGAAGCCATGAGCTCTTACTGCAGTAACTCCCACCAGCTTGAAGCCATGAGGTCTTATTGCAGTGACTCCCGTCCAGCTTGAAGCCATGGGCTCTTACTTCAGTAACTCCCACCAGCTTGAAGCCATGGGCTCCTACTGCAGTGACTCCCGCCAGCTTGAAGCCATGGGCTCTTACTGCAGTGACTCCCACCAGCTTGACGCCATGAGCTCTTATTGCAGTGAATCCCGACAGCTTGAAACCATGGGTTCTTACTGCAATGACTCCCACAAGCTTGAAGCCATGAGCTCTTACTCCAGTAACTCCCACCAGCTTGAAGCCATGGGCTCTTATTGCAGTGGCTCCAAATAGCTTGAAGTCATGAGCTCTTACTCCAGTAACTCCCACCAGCTTGAAGCCAACTACATGGCCATCATCGCCATTAACTTGTAGGTGACCGACTGTTGGTGACACAAGTCCAGAAGATGCGAGTTCGGTCCCCGTTATTCCTCCAGAGGACAGGTCCTGATATTTGCACTATACCATCCTGCTGGTACACACGATCCTTCTGGAACTGAGAGATCCCAGTACAATTCGAGTGGTCTTTCCTAACCCTGAGTGCACGGTGTTAAGTACTGTTTGGTCCGTGTGACTCGCGTAGGTCCAGCCCCTTCGGGAACCCCTTCTGACGTTGTGGACTTCTGGTGTCAATACCTCTCCCGGTCCCCAGCCCCAACCCAATCCAGGCGTGTTGGGAGTTGAGAGTCGTCTATGGCAAGTAGGATCTGAACCATTTAACAATCTGCTCGTCTCTTGTAACCTATTCTGTGACAGCAAGTAGTTTCTCTTCTGAATTCTTTACTCTCACAGTTTGAATTCTCTCTCTCTCTCTCTCTCTCTCTCTCTCTCTCTCTCTCTCTCTCTCTCTCTCTCTCTCTCTCTCTCTCTCTGTTTGAGTTGCAGGGAACAAGTGCTTGTTTAAGCTTCATACGCAGCGTGTGAAAAATGAGCGAGTTTTTGTGCAGATGAAAAAAATAAATCCATTCGTTTGTGAAAGTTAGGAGGAAAGAGAGAGAGAGAGAATGAGTGAATGAGGACCTGGGGAAACAGACAGAACATTATGAATGAGAGGAATAAGACAAACAGAGGCGAGTACAAAACACGGATAAAAAAAACGGTGGAGAGACAGTAAAACAAAAAAACAATGGAACAATAAGGACAATGGAAGACACGAAGAAATGCGCCAAAAAAAAAAAATAAGATCAAAGAACAAGGTCTTGAAAAAGAAAATGGAGAACAAATAAGAAGAAAGGACGGCTAAAACAAAATAAAAACTGAGAAATTACGGTAATGTTAGACTACACTGTGGAACAGACCCGTGGCCTCCCAGCGTCCCGCCAAAACCAGCCTCACCGACTCTACCTCTCGTTACATTAACCCAACACATACCACCAACATGGGGAATACGGGGGGAACTGGGGCTGGCATCCAAGGAAGGGAATCAGAAACGCCTTCGGAGGAAACAATAGACAAACGCGTAAAGACAGTATCAACTGAGGGGAAAACAGGAAGAAATTAAGGAACAGATTTAGCTTCGTAGAGCTGTGGGGTGGTAGTGGTGGGGGATTGAGCCACGCCACAGGGAGGCAATACCTCGCGATAAAGACAAACTGCAAAAGGATCTCTGGGCCATATCTCCTCGGGGAAATATATTACATGGGGGGAAAGAAACAGCGTGACGATCTGGACACGTGATGAATGACCCCGATATCATCATTAACGATAAGGGGGGGAAATGAAGCACTGGGTCTGAGGACAAAAGGAAATTAATATCACGGGGGAAAAAGAGAAGACGATGCCAGCAAAGTGTGAACAGCGATAGAGGGAAAGAAAAAAAAGTGTGAGCAGTGCCGGGGAAAATATGGGCAATGTAGGGGGGGGGGGGGGGGGGAAATTGAGCAACACCGGGAAAGTAAACAATGCAGTCGAGGTGGATGAGAGAGAGAGAGAGAGAGAGAGAGAGAGAGAGAGAGAGAGAGAGAGAGAGAGAGAGAGAGAGAGAGAGAGAGTTAGAAATACTGGGGGAAAAAAAACCAAAGCGATACCGGGGAAAGCAAGCAGTGTAAGGGGGGAAAAAAGAGTGAGCAGTATCAGGGGGGAAAGATATGCAACATGAGGGAAAGAAAGCAATGCCGGGGGGGAAATAGGCAATACCTAAGGAAGGGGGAGGGGTAATTAGCAGCGCTAGAGGAATATCTAAGTAGTACCAGGGACGATGAGCAATACTGGGGAATGATGATATACTCCCGGAGTAAAAGTAGGCAATATCGGTGGAAAGCAATCGAGCAATATCGGTGGAAAGCAATCGAGCAATATCGGTGAAAAGCAATCGAGCAATATCGGGGGAAAAGCAACTGATCAATATCGGGAGGGGAAAGCCATTGAGCAATATCGGTGGAAAGGAACCGAGCAATATCGGTGGAAAGGAACCGAGCAATATCGGGGGAAAGGAACCGAGCAATATCGCGGGGGGAGGGGAATCAAGTGAGCAATATCAGGGGAGGGGAGAAGAATATCGGTGGAAAGCAATCGAGCAATATCGGAGGGGTAAACACACCTGAGCAATATACCATATGTGCTGGGGTGAGGTGTGAGGAGGAGCGTACCCAGGACCCGGGCGCGGGGAGGCGGGAGGATAACCCGCCAGACCCGCTGAAAGACGAGCCAGTCCCGGGGGGATCGAATACGGCCTCTCCCACGCTCAACCCGACCCAGTGTGAACCTGTGGTGAACTGCCAGGCAGGCACACCTGGGACACAAGCCCACACCTGGGACATCCCTGGGGCCCGACCTCACACCTGGGATACCCATGGAACCCAAGTTCACACCTGGGATATCCCTAGGACCCAAGTTCACACCTGGGATATCTCTAGGACCCATCTCCACACCTGGGATTCAGTGACGCACCTGGGACACCCCTGAGACCCAAGCCCATACCTGGGATATCCCTGGGACCCATGTCTACACGTGAGATCCAGTGACGCACCCTTGACAACCCCTGGGACTTAAGCCCATACCTGGGGGCCACGCCACACCTGGGACATCCCTGGGATCCAAGCCCACGTCTGAGACACTCATGGGACTTAATCCCATACCTGGGACACCTCAGACCCAAGCCCATGTGGGACACCCCTGAGATACATACCCACACCTGGGACACCCTTGGGATCCAAGCCCACATCTGGGACACCCGTAGAACTCAAACATAAACTTGGGACCCAGGACCTCACCTGGGGACACCCCCCTGAGACCCAAGCCCACACCTGAAACCCAAACCCATGCCTGAGACGCCTCTGGGACCAGGCTAATCAATACCTTTCGGACGAGTTCAGATAAGCACAACAAGTAGAAACACTTTCCCATCACAACGAAATGTGTATAAAGACAACCACGTCACACAGGCATGTACAAGCTACCATCAGATGCTGGTGAGGCAAAACACATCCATATACACTTCAATCCCCCACTGGACAAATGCTGTAATGATACCAGTCATCAGTACATACGCTTGGTCACGAAGAATAGCCTAATATGTCCATATATTTTCTGTCTCCTTTCCCAGACCTGAGCCTGCTTCGCAGACTACCCCAGCTGCCGACATGAAATCAGGACGTGTTCCTTTCCCAGATCTGAGCCAGCTGCCGACATGAGGTCAGGACGTGTTTTCTGTTCACACTTTTCCTACATAAATGTCCATGCCAGTACACTTCCTATCCTACTGTGTGGTTTCCCTTCACGACTTCTTTCCTGACGACTGACGATCTAGGAAGTGGCAGGTGGGTGGGGAAGAGGAGCCTTCCTCTGCTTCACTATCCTCTCTCCTCCAGCAGATAACCTCGTCAAAGGCCATCAGGTCTTCTGTTATCTGACCTTCCCATCTATCTTTTCCCATCTTTCCTGTTGTACCCCTGGAGCCGAAGACCACACCCTGGAGACACCCCTGGGGGCCAGAGTCAACAACTCAGGGGATTCAGGTCATCATTCAGACCAGGATACACGCTATTTCTGGCCCCAGGAACCATCTGGCGATCGTGGCCTGTGGAAGAAACCCTGCAACAACCCACAGCTCTTAGGACATACCTAGGACATCCCTGGGACCCAAAGCCTACGTTCTGAGACACTCATGGGACTCAAGACCCATTTTGGGTACCATGGGTGTCCCAGGTGTGGAGACATCGTGTCCACTAACTTGCCTTTCATGCACACCATACAATTCTGTGAACAGGGTGGCAAATACCCACATGCGTCGTCTGGCTACACGTACATTATTGGAACTCCTACGAGACAAAAGTCTTTGACATCACCTCTCCTTATACATACCATGGGACTCCAGGAACCTACAATGAACACCTACGTAAGAAGATCACACGATTGCTTCGACGCCAACCACTAGAAACGTACCCTTTACCCAGACTCTCGGTGAAATGATCTGTCTATGTAAATAAAGACAACATGTATTTCTAAATCTCAAGACGTCACTGGAGAAAGGTCCTATAAAGTGCCAAATAAAAATTATCAGTAGAGATAATCAGAATGCAAATGGATTACTTCCTGCAAAGGAGAAACTTCCCCAAGTGAGAGGCAAAACGGTTTCAGGGAAAGGAGGTCGTGTGTAACGAACCTCTTAGATTTCTATGAGAGAAAAAGCTCCGCTTTAAGGAAAACAAAAAGAGAGAAGGTTAATTGGAGTGTCTGTATCCGGGAGGCTAAAAAGCATTTGACACTTTACCACGTAAGAGGCAGCTAAAGAAGATGGATCTTCAGACAGGACTAAGATGGAGACTCCTGCGAAAAACAGACAATCTTAGTGGAAGGGAACAAGAGGAAGTATATCAGGAAAGCCTTCTCAAATGGGTTGGGGGTCACTCACTGCATACCGCAGGGTTCAGTTCTGGGACTACTGATCTTCTTGATCCCTGCTGTAATGTCTTGCCAGAAGGGTTGGGCCCCTACCGGAACGTTGTTTGCGGATGATGCCAAAGTCATAAGGGAGGTAAAGAACGACGAGGATTGCATCAGCCTACACAGTCACCTACACAAGCCCCAATGTTGGTCTGATACACGGGTGATGAAGTAAGTCTCGAGTAAATGCAGGGCAATGAGTGAAAGATGGCCTCGATATGAATACCATCCAGTAGGAAATATGAAGCAGGGACGTGGGAGTAGACATCGTCCCTGGCCTGGACACAAGCTTTCTGCTGGCAAATATTACAAGAGAATTCAAATATATGGATAAAGAAATACTCAGTAAGTTGTGAACATCATATACTCGGCCAAAAGTTGAGCATGCTTCTCAAGTTCGATCACAATCCAGAGAAAGGCAACAAAAATGGCACCTGAATTAAGAGAGTTCAGTCGCTGGGAAATGTTGGAGGCCTTACATTTCCCCAAAAAGGAAGAAAGAAGAGTAAGAGGTGACCTGATCAGAACCTTTAAGGTTAAACCAGCGTGATGAAGTCAATATCAAACAGTTCTCCGAAAGATTCAACAAATGAACAACCAGAAAACATAACAAGAAATTAAGCAAGACACTTGATACTTTAGATGTAAAAATATAGCAAGGGTTCTTATCATTGGTCTATGGACCATTTCCTAGTGGTTCACAGAAGGTTATAAATGAAATAATATAGGAATATATACATTTTCCTATCAGTACTCCCTCTAGTAAGGGTTTGGATGACATTATCTGTCCTTGACGATGATCTTCAGACTCGATACAATACTGGACTTGCGCTGATGGTAACCCACAGTGACGGCATGGTTCTCTAAATGGTCCTCACACATCAAAAGATCAAGAACTCCGAGTCGAGACTATGAGAGCCGTGGATGAATGGTGTAGACAGATGAATACTGTGGCAGCGGACAACTTAAAGAATTTAAGAGAAAAATCAAAAGATGGGGGTCCCACGATTGTAGACAGAACTCCCATATCGTAGACTCCAAAGAGGGTAGTTACACACACATACACAGGCTTCCGTGGTGTAGTGGTTAGAATTGCTGACCGTGCTTCACGCACGGGACCATCGGACTAGGTTCGCATCCCGGGTTGCAGTATTCGGCCTGTAGCGAATCCCAATTTGTTCATCCTTCCATCGGGGCTGGTCGATAGATGGGTATCTGGCTTAGGCCGGTGTGTGGTGTGTGTGTGTGTGTGTGGGTGTTTACACATGAGAATTAAAGACATGGTACATGTATACACAAGGTAATGAGACGGGGCAACATAACTGTAAGACTCTCTCTCTCTCTTCCCACGTAACACAGAACCAACGGTCATAACAAAGTGGACATCCTCACCCACACTCATAAGCCTAGACCCTAGGGCCTCTCTCTCTCTCTCTCTCTCTCTCTCTCTCTCTCTCTCTCCCCACCAGCAGGACCTGTGACCCAACACTGCTTGGGGAAGTTTCTCATTTCCCTCCGTCTCTCCCTCCTCTTCAGCCCCACCATTCATGCTTTCCTATAAAAATTTCCATGGCAGTATTCTTCTCACATACTGCATGGGGTCACTTCCCGTTATCTTTTTTAATCTCCTGGCAGTTGAGCCGGAGGGAGAGGTGGGGTGGGGGATGCGCCTTCTGTTTTGCTATCATGTTTCTGACACTACCTAGGTAAACATACAGCAAGCCCCCGTGCTGCACCTTCATCTGTCTTTCCACTCTTCTTCCTCTTCCTCTTCTCCTCCTCTCCCTTATGCACCTCCTCCTCCTCCTCCTTTCCCCTATGCACTTCCTCCTCCTCTCCCTTATGCACCTCCTCCTCCTCCTCCTCTCCCTTATGCACTTCCTCGTCCTCCTCCTCCTCTTCCTCAACATTTCGTCCTCGTGTGCCGTCGTCGTCCCGCTCCTCCTCCTCCTCTGGGAGAAACTAGTCTGAGGCGGCTGAGTCTCGCATTACTCTGGCCTTGAACACCGGTAGGTGCGGTAGGCAGGCAGGCAGGCACGCAGGCCGGGGAGGAGGAGCGCAACCCAAGCTCCAACCCATTCCTACCGTGTGTGTGTGTGTGTGTGTGTGTGTGTGTGTGTGTGTGTGTGTGTGTGTGTGTGTGTGTGTGTGTGTGTGGCGCCTCCTAACAACAATTTCTAAGGTTTTTTTACACAAGATTCACCCATGTCGTCACGAGGACCCTGTGTGAGGAGGAACAACCCCCCACAACATCCCAATTCCACACGGTCTCACGAGACAGACAGACACACACACACACACACACACACACACACGCGATACCAATGTTACCATGGAGCATCATCATCATCATCTCCCGCTGCTGCCTGGATGCTGGCCATAAATACCAGCCCTCGAGAGGGAGGGAATACATTATGACCTGCGGACCTGCTGCTTGTTGCTGGCATACGGCGTGACCAGGGCGGGCACACAGACACCACCACCACCAGCCCACAAGGGTGTAGGTAGCAAGGAGGAGACGAGAAGTGCGTCTTACTTTCTTCTGGACGAGGATTCTAAACAGGGTCGGTATTATTTTTTTTCCCTGTTCGTTAGTGACCTTAACGTGAGTACGAAAAGATCTCTCTCTCTCTCTCTCTCTCTCTCTCTCTCTCTCTCTCTCTCTCTCTCTCTCTCTCTCTCTCTCTCTCTCTCTCTCTCTCTCTCTACACGACCGAGGCGCAGCACGACCCAACTGGCAGAATACAGAGCGAGGTTGAGTCTACCTTTGCCCGTTTAACTGTACAAATACCCTTAGTCTCCCGAGCAACACAACAGAGTGTGGGTGAGAGTTTCTGCATACAATGCTTTTTGAGGGACTTGTGTACAGGAGGCAAGAATGGCCCGACGAAGGTCAGGAGGAGGAGGAGGAGGAGGAACCAACAGCCGAAGGTGGAGGGGGAGACGTAATGATGTACTACCACACACACGGGTCGGACGGCGGTGCATCTGAGGCAGCGGCGGTGTCGCACTTCACACAGGGGAACACCGGCCTCTTAAGAACCACAGGTGTAACAGTAGAGCCAGGAGAGAGAGAGAGAGAGAGAGAGAGAGAGAGAGAGAGAGAGAGAGAGAGAGAGAGAGAGAGAGAGAGACGGTGTCGTCCGACTGCAGCGGCCGGCGAATGATCCTCTCTCGCTCTGTGATAACCCCACAACCCACTTTCCTTCCACGAGTCAGCCACCACATCCTGTGGCTCGGACACACCCCACCTCCCCTCCCTCGCTCGCCACCGCAATCCCCTCTCCTCTCCTCCCCCTAACTCACTCATCACACCAGCAGGTCAGCAGCTGCTGCAGGACCCCCATCTGGTGCTCCGTTACCTCGGGGGGTGGGAGGCAGGGGCAAGGGCGGCTCAGGAGACGACTACACAAAGATGAGGATGGCTTAAAAGTGGCGGAGGTTTCAGGTCAGGAGGGCAGCTGAGGTCAAAGGTTGTCAAATCCCCGGGGGTTAACGACGACGAAAAAAAAAATACTACTACCCACGTAACATCTGCCAGTCGTAAAAGATGACCACGAGAAGCGGAACAGCAGGCCTAGAAATTGTCACAGCCTCTGTTCATTACCAGGTCTCTGAAAGCATGAACAGCAGCAGGAGCACGGGGGGGGGGGGGGGGGGGGGATTTTTTTTTTTTTTCCATCGAGGGTTCAGTTCCATAAGCAACCTCGCTATGAAGGGGAAAACGTCCACGTATCAAATACTTGTTCTCTCAGATCGAGAGAGAGAGAGAGAGAGAGAGAGAGAGAGAGAGAGAGAGAGAGAGAGAGAGAGAGAGAGAGAGAGAGATGCGTGTCAGCCTCGCGTGATGAGTAAAGAGGGACGAGAATTCTCACTGTAAACGTAATGCGTATCCGGTGTTTAACGACTACTGCTACAGTGCTTACTCTGTCGAAGCTCTCACCTTCCTCGAGAGAGACGTTGCTTGCTCCTGGAGGAGTGGCCGGAGAGTGTGTGGTGGCCGAGGGGGAGGAGAGTGTCCGACCGCCACCGTTGTACCAGTGTGGCTTTTGTGGTGGCCATGGAAAGAACAGGTAGTAGAAAGACATGATATCAGGTGTATGATGAGATGAAAAATAGCCCCTAGTGCTCACACCGAGAGCAGTGAGATAGAAAAAAGAAAATTGATTGGAGAGGAAGGACAAAGAAGATCAGCAAGAGGATATCGTGGTATGGGATATGTAAAAGTGGGGAGCCAAGCAGGAGGAAGAGGAGGAAGGGAGTCGTCCCTGCCCCAGCAGGTGAGCTCGGTAACCAAGGCGTTCCACCCGCCACACACTGACCGTCCCCCCTCTTCTAGCAACCACAAAAGGGACAGGGCCGGCTTAAGTTTAGGCCTATCGGTCCTCCGGCTAGATTTTGCGAGAGTTGCTCGCTCAGAGAGAGGTACGCCCTCATGTGAGGGAAGGAGAGGGACTCCTGGGAGGTCAAATTCTGTGGAGGGACTCATCCTGTGCAGAAGAAAGAGGGTAGTTGGTGCGAGGGATCCAACAGTAGCAGTGATTAAGACTGAGGGAAAGACCAGACCAGCAAGACTGTGATTATGGTGCAACACAAACACGTATCCAGCAAATCTTCCCACACACATCACAAAACCAACACCATAAACCAGTGTACTCAAAATCTTTTATCCATTTCAGAACCAAAAGTTCCCCCTGTCCCTCACCATCCCTCTTCTCCCCTGACCCCCTTGTCATAATACAAAAAGCCACATAAACTTCCCGCGGTACGCATCACATAAGAGAGGACACACTGGCAAGTGTGGACACTGGACGGGTCGCTGCCACACCTGTATAGACGCATGACGCAAAGACAAACCTTCAGAGAGAAAGAAAAAGGTAACCTTTTCTCACAAGAAATAACCTCCTCAGCCGCCCCCATATCCCAGATATAACCCGTCATCGCAAGTAATAAGGCAAATATACTACTTTTTTTTCGGCTAGTGACAACCCCCTTCCCACAAGCGACAACCCCCATCCAACAAAAAAAGAAAAAAAGATATCCTCTCCGTCCGCAAGCATCACCACCTTCCCGAAGGCAGCGCCACCTTCCCGCGGGGGCCGACAAGACCCCGTAATGACAGAGGATGAAGACTTAACGGCGCAGTAACCCTACGCGGTGCACCCGGCAAGAAGTGTAATGCTAGGTTCTCCGGTCGTGTGTCACACGCCGCGACCGTGGAGATTGCCGCTGTGCTGCCGCTCCTGTTTTTACACGTCAGCGACACAGGAGTCCCCTTCTGCACCATTAACCTCCTCCTCTCCCGCCTCAGCTGCGCCTGTGATTCCGATTTGTACAAATAACAAAGTTTAAAATTTCGATCCTAAGGCAACACAGCATCAAAGCGGATCATTCACTTGCACGGGGTCTGTATAGGTAATCGCAGAGCACCATGTTCGCTCGTGAGGCGTGAACAGTAAGTAAGTCGGGGCGACCTTACACGTTTGGTGGGAAGTTGAAGATCTCGTCACAATGCATCAGCATCGGAAGTGACACGCCCGTACATCAAACGGTGGGTGAGAACTGGACTGGGGATGCAGAAACTCAACCCAAGTGTGGACGCGCGCGTGGACACGGGAGGTGGACGCCCAGAGGAGCAGAGGAGGAGTAGTGCTGCTCCTGCTTCCTCCTCCCCCGGCTTCCCCTCCGAGAGACGAGCTACGAATCAGTGTGCCCGTCTTCCAGCTGGTTACGGAGAGATCACCTCAGGAAAGCGCGGGTGAGCAGGCTCCATGGTGACTTGAGACACAGCAGAATACCTCTGAGGCTTCCGTTCAAACACTTACTTTGCATACAGACATCCTCAACACAGGGAGAATGCATGTCAACCCACCACCACCACCATACATACTGAAACTGTAATACATTTTACTGATATAAGTATGACAGCAATAGATTGACATGTCTGTGTGCTGCTCTCGCCCTAATCCTTTTCCATCAGTCTCCGAGGCTACAGAAAAACCCAACATGAACTCGTATACCTCATCTGTACCGACAAGAAGCACCAAGAAGGATGAATCACCATCAGAAACAGCTGGAGAGAGAGAGAGAAAAAAAAGCCTCGGTACCAGAAGCGAGACGGGCTCGCTTCTCGTGGCTAATTCATATACACCTGAGCTTTCATGAAGCAGCGAGCTTTCCTCTCTCTCTCTCTCTCTCTCTCTCTCTCTCTCTCTCTCTCTCTCTCTCTCTCTCTCTCTCTCTCTCTCTCACCCACAAAACCACATACGAAGAGAAAGACCCGAGTCAACAACCTCGGGTCTGTAATTGGATTGTCTTTAATCACTCGTAACAAATGACCGACTCTCTCTCTCTCTCTCTCTCTCTCTCTCTCTCTCTCTCTCTCTGCACACACGGCAAAACTCGCCGGAAAGTCTCTTAACCTGACCGATTTAGTCATGACGAGGTAATGACCTGACTTACTCAGTCATAACGAAGTAATGGCTTGACTTACGAGGTAATGACATCCTAACATTATCACTACACGAAAGTTTTCAAGGTCATAGTGAGTCCAAAGATCAACCAAAGAACTGTGTACATCTTAAATTCACATGTATTTTGTACTGCTTCTTACTCTGTATACTGTTTCGTGAAAATAAGAAAATCGATCGCTTACCGATGCTAAATCATAAACCCAATTATGCATTTCTTTTTTTTTGGGGGGGGGGGACAAAATGAGTGTATATAACTTTTCCCTGTTGTGCTGTGCTTGCAATGTAAGTCGAGATCCAAGAAAATCAGAATAATAAGCAGTAAAAAATAATCTAATATTTCCATGTGATTTTTTTCATACTCGTTCGCCGTTTCCTGCACTAGCAAGACAGCGCCAGGAGGAGGCGAAAAAAAAAGGCCGCATTTGCTCACAAATATTATCTAACTGTCATGTGTAACGCACCGACAACATGGAATTCATACAGTTACAGTGTACTATTACAATTACCATGATGTACTGAAACAGTCACACTGTACTATTACAATTATCATGATGTACTGAAACAGTCACACTGTACTTAAAGAAACTATGATCATTTTGACGATCATACAAACCTAATTCCATTTTGACCTGTCAGTTATTTTCCCGTGATAAGATGCAGTAGTAAACATCTAACTCTCAGACCCATTTTCTAATCCCAGGGAAGCACTACCCTCCTGTCGTAAAAGTGTTGGAAGTGATGGCCAGAACCTTACCTCACACCCTCCGTGTCAGCACTACTAAATCTTACTGTCTTAGTGAAACTTACTTCCCGTGCAAGACCTAATACATTTACCAGATAAATATATCCTCTTTTATCATCTCTCTTTTTCAATACCCTTCTTATCCTTTGTCTAACGTCAACATTTACTTTTCATTCGTGGCCTGGCCTAGATTAGAGGCTCCTCCTCCTTCCGTGTCTACATAAGGCCTATGGGATAGGGGAGAAAGAATACTTCCCACGTATTCCCTGCGTGTCGTAGAAGGCGACTAAAAGGGAAGGGAGCGGGGGGGCTGGAAATTCTCCCCTCTCATTTTTTTTTCTTAATTTTCCAAAAGAAGGAACAGACAGGGGGGCCAGGTGAGGATGTTCCCTCAAAGGCCCGATCCTCTGTTCTTGGCGCTACCTCGCTGATGCGGGAAGTGGCGAATAGTATGAAAGAAAGAAAGAAAGAATCACACTATTCGTGTGGTAATGTTTTCCCTCCGAGCCTGGCGCTGCCACGATGCCTCACTGTGTCTGGGAAGCAGAGGCGGAACGAACGAAGAGAAAGACTAGGCTTCGGCCTTAGCCTCGTCGTCTGCTTAACCTGTCTTTTTGCTTTCCCGTCCATGAAGCGAGCCTTGTACTACTCTTTCACTAGGCCATTACGGTAGACGTTATGGCATCAAACGTATAAGGACGACGCACTTGACACAAATACGCGAAACGTTTTAGAAAAAATATATATATAACTTTCAAATTGGCTGTGAACCAATAAAGAAAATGGGCGCTATCTTTATTTACTCGGCGGTCCGTGACGTCACGTCAGCCATGACTGGCCTAACCTTGCGAGTCGTGACCCAAGTGTCTCAACACTGTTGTGGTCCTTCCCTGACAGGTAACGTTACGACATTTCATCTCGTATATGGTGCGTCACGGTCCGCAGTGTGACACCAACTACCTGTCACACACACATAGTAGTAGATCCAGTTTCCCAAAGGTATTGAGGTTATAAAGCTAGACAACTAGTTCTGGTGTCACACCTCGCACTTTTATACGATATTCTGTCGACCAACTTCAATAAGCTGATCGCTTCCATTAAAGCCAATTGTGGTAACTCAAGTTCCTCCCAGCATCATCAGACCTTGAGCAGGATGACCAAGAATAATTTCCTGCTTCTTGTGTGCTTGATGAAGACGCCAGGATGAGTGGTGGTGGTGGTGGGACGGTAAACCCCCATAACCCCCCCCGAAGGGTGGTGTGCGGGGAAACCCCCTCCCCTCAGTGGTGGAGTGCGGGAAAGATATACTATCAGCCATAAATGGTATGAAAGTAAATAAAACGGCAGGACCAGATAAGCCTTATCCGTGGATATTGAGGGAGGCGAAAATGCCATAGTTAAAACCATTAGCTGCTCATTAAAGAAAAAAAAAATCACATGCGACGAGAAATGTTTAAAAGGAATGGAAATTTGCCAATGTTGCTGTGATGTTAAAAAAAAAATCCCAATTCTTGTCCTTCACCCGAAAAATTACACGTAATTTCCAGTCCACCCTAAATGCTTTCCCTCCGGCTGACTAAGATCCACTGCAGGCTGGTAGCTCCATCCAGAATTTGTGACAGATCAGCTGCAGGCTGGGGAGCCGGGGCCTCCATCCAGGACACTTTGACAAGAGTCCGTGCTGGCTGGTGATCTCCATCCAGAACGTGTCGACAGATCCAGTGCAAGCTGTGAGTTCCGTCCAAAACTTGATGAAATGGCCGGTGCAGGCTTGAGGCTCCATCAGGAGGAACCAGTTGACATAGCCACTGCAGGCTCGAAACTCCATCCAGAACCTGCCCTCTGGGTAGTGTCCTGGAACTCTGGATTCGCTGTAAGCCTTGTAATGACAAACACCAACCCCAACAAGATCTTACTTAGCCTCTCCACCTTCCAGAACAAGGCTTATTTTTTTTCACATACATCCCATTATTCCAGCTGGTCGGTCTACCTGCTCCATCCAGGACCTTTGACAGAGTTCATGCTGGCTGGTGACGCCATCCAGAATGTGTCGACAGATCCAGTGCAAGCTGTGAGTTCAGAACTTGGTGAAATGGCCGGTGCAAGCTGGAGGCTCCCTCAGGAGGAACCAGTTGACATAGCCACTGCTGGCTCGAAACTCCATCCAGAACCTGCCCTCTGGGTAGTGTCCTAGAACTCTGGATTCGCTGTAAGCCTTGTAATGACAAACACCAACCCCAACAAGATCTTAGCCTCTCCACCTTCCAGAACAAGGTTTATTTTTTTCACATACATCCCATTATTCCAGTTGGTTGGTGTACCTGCCCTGTAACCTACAATTGTCCCTCTTTTTATCCATACCTTCCTGTCTTCAGTTTTTCTTGGCATTTCTTAACACCATTCATCAGTCTTTTTGCTCCCCCTCTCGTGTCATCTTCTGGCAGGACATCCATTTCACAGGATTAATATCAGCAGGTGACTTCCTCCCCCTGTAATTTGGTAACATGCAAGAGAAATTTATCGCTGGTTCTCGTATTGTATTCTTTTATTGAACGTGATCCAGCGTAAAAAAAAAAAAAAATTACGATAAATGAGCTTTCTTTTCATGACTCGACATCCCCACGAAGATGAAATAGGCATATTAGTTTTCAAATTCAGCTTTTATCATCTTCTCTCGAACTTTGCTGTGTAGTTGTCTTTAACGAACTGTCATGTCTGTATATTCATGCGAAATGATACACCTACCGGGAGAATAATGAATCCCAGGTTGATATATATATATATATATATATATATATATATATATATATATATATATATATATATATATATATATATATATATATTTTTTTTTTTTTTTTTTATACTTTGTCGCTGTCTCCCGCGTTTGCGAGGTAGCGCAAGGAAACAGACGAAAGAAATGGCCCAACCCCCCCCCCCCCATACACATGTACATACACACGTCCACACACGCAAATATACATACCTACACAGCTTTCCATGGTTTACCCCAGACGCTTCACATGCCTTGCTTCAATCCACTGACAGCACGTCAACCCCTGTATACCACATGACTCCAATTCACTCTATTTCTTGCCCTCCTTTCACCCTCCTGCATGTTCAGGCCCCGATCACACAAAATCTTTTTCACTCCATCTTTCCACCTCCAATTTGGTCTCCCTCTTCTCCTCGTTCCCTCCACCTCCGACACATATATCCTCTTGGTCAATCTCTCCTCACTCATTCTCTCCATGTGCCCAAACCATTTCAAAACACCCTCTTCTGCTCTCTCAACCACGCTCTTTTTATTTCCACACATCTCTCTTACCCTTACGTTACTTACTCGATCAAACCACCTCACACCACACATTGTCCTCAAACATCTCATTTCCAGCACATCCATCCTCCTGCGCACATCTCTATCCATAGCCCACGCCTCGCAACCATACAACATTGTTGGAACCACTATTCCTTCAAACATACCCATTTTTGCTTTCCGAGATAATGTTCTCGACTTCCACACATTTTTCAAGGCTCCCAAAATTTTCGCCCCCTCCCCCACCCTATGATCCACTTCCGCTTCCATGGTTCCATCCGCTGACAGATCCACTCCCAGATATCTAAAACACTTCACTTCCTCCAGTTTTTCTCCATTCAAACTCACCTCCCAATTGACTTGACCCTCACCCCTACTGTACCTAATAACCTTGCTCTTATTCACATTTACTCTCAACTTTCTTCTTCCACACACACACATATATATATATATATATATATATATATATATATATATATATATATATATATATATATATATATGTTTAGTTCGAGGGAATCTGTGGTCCATGACCCATTGCCCAGTGGTCCACAGGATAGAAATAAATCAAAATATATAATGTGACTTTCTTATTTTCTGAATCTCTTATCAAAAAAATGGTATAATTCAGGTTAGTTTACGTCAATAAAGAAATATAATAGAAAATGGGAATATTTGAAAAAATCACGTGCCGTTATGCTCTGCCAGGTCTACCAGTGCCGGAACAGTGTTGCCGCAAACTTAGCAACTTCAGAGCTTGATCTAGACTCTTAGCGAGATGTTCGCTACCATGTAGCCTAGATATAGCAACACGGATCAGTGTTCACCCCTCAGTGACCCAGTCCTTGCTCCGATCCTCGTACATAACAGATCTACAAGGGGTGTGTCTTTAAACTTCCTATGCCATCCATCCTCCTACAACTGCTCAGACCCACCGGCAGTGCTCAGTGCAGTGCAAGGTACACCATAGAGTGAAGTTTCAGTACCTCCTCCTCAAGCATGGGTTCTCCTCTCACAACAGCAGGCTACACAGTAACCTATAAAACTTCAGTGTATTTAATGAGGGGGGGGGAGGTCAATTAACAGTCAGTTCTACCTCTATTAAGAGTCTGGATGGTATTACTTGTTAATGATTGTGATCTTCAGATCCGATATAAAGTTGGATATATGGTGAAGGTGGGTCCACAGAGACAGCGAGGGGTGTCTCTGAGTGGACCAAATACATCAATAGGTTAAGAACCTCGGGTCAGGTTTAATAAGTAATAATAAGTGCTAATTATTTGGTGGTGGAACAATCTGTGATAGATGTAACGGGAGACAATTAAATGGCGGATTATTTTCATTATCGTTGGTTAGTAAGAAGGAGAAATCGGAAACAATCATTATGCCTCAGCGCTACGAAATAGCAGCGAGTGGAATTGTGAGTGTATACTAATTTATACTGAAAGGGAAGGGAGTTTTATACGCGTGGTGCCCCATCTCTCACAAACTTTCCCCAACTGCCAGACAAGTTCTGAAATCTGTGTATGTTGGCTGCGTTAACCACGTGCTGGCATTCTGTTTCTTTCATCCACCACTCCTATGCTTCACATCTTTTTTTTTCAACAAAAGTGTTGCTAATGTCATGTTATATCCTCTGGATACTCTATCCCTACATCTATCGGACAACTGTCCTCTGTCCATTCATCTATCTATCTAAAAAACTCAACGCTTGTGATCAGGCCACCCACCACTCTTCTTTCTTCCAAGGTTGGCAACCCTAAGGCCTCTAGCCCTTTCCCTGTAACTCGGCTGTCTTAATGCCGGTACCATTTTTCATGCTCTCCTCTGGACCTTCTCTAGCAACTCTTCATACTTCTTCGCATTCTACGAGACGGACATTCTAGCACTGGCCTTATAAAGGATGTCTACAGCTTGCCGAATATTTTCTTATCCATGAACGCGCGCGCGCGTGTGTGTGTGTGTGTGTGTGTGTGTGTGTGTGTGTGTGTGTGTGATGGCAGATGGGAGCCAGACGACACCACATATGGCTATGACAGCATCTCTTCACAGGGACTAGTCAGGCGTCCAGTCCCGCCTCCTCATTGGTGCATCGTGGGGAGGTCCTGGCTGGCCCCAGCGTCTCCTTCACTTATCGAGTACGACAGCAAGACTCTGGGGCATCTGTCCCTTAAAGATTAGGCCATCATATCCAGGGATCTCACCCTCGCGCTCAAGGGTCTTAATGTCGTGCTCAAGGGTCTTAATCTCTTACTCAAGGCCGTTACAACCTCGCTCAGCCTCGTGCTCAATGGTCTTTCCCTTATGCTCAAGGGTCTTCACGTCGTCCTCAAGGGCGTTACACTCGTGCTCAAAGCCCTTAAACCCGTGCTCAGGGGGTCGTAGAGTCGTACTCAAAGTGGTTAACAACATTCCTAGTCTTATCAGACGATACAACTGTTCACGGCGGAGAAAACGTCAACAACAGGTCCCCAGGAATTTCAGAGAAGACAAAGAAAACGGATTTCCACATCATCATCTTCCTCTGGCCGATAACCAGTCTGCTACACAGCAAACTTTGCAAACTACTTTTCAAGAAACCAAGAACTCTTTCTCAGTCCTTCCACGACATGAATACTGCCCAACTCTCTGGCTCATTTCTTCCCATTCCCCTTTCATGAGGTTATACAGAAAGAATACAATGAAAAAGACAATAAATTACGTTTTTATCTGGATGGAGTGGAAGAAAAATTACTATTGTGTTTGTCTCCGGTTGACAGCGTCGTCGGAGAGATATGCCACCTTCATGAAAGATCGCGAGATAACTGGGCCAGACGAGGCCCCAGAAGTCTCTTAATTCAGTCAACACTTAGCCACTTAAGATATACAACTAGACATATTGTCTTAATCCATAAATAAACTCATTAAGGCTTCAGTGTCAATAAACACATCTATGTGTGCCACATTCGTGGTGCGATAAACTCAATAAACACATGTATGTGTGCCACATTCGTGGTGCGTGCGTGCAACATCCAAGCGGTCCAGAAGTTCACATCTGGGTAGTAATTATTATCATCACTGTTCTAACACCCGGAGGATCCTGAGGAACATAGACAAACACGAGATCACACGAAGAAGAGGAACAGGATATCCCCAAGGTAGAAGAGCGCAGGGAATGAAGAGGGAAGGTCGCAGAGGCTAGAGAGAAGCACGATGAATGAAGAAGGATGGATGGAGTCCAGCAGGAGATGCGATGAATGAAGAAGAAGGAGGGATAATAAAGTCGCCACAAAGTCCAGCAGGGGTGAGATGAATGAAGCAGCAAGGTTAGCGCTTTTATGCAGAGGGTGTCTGGGTATCTGAATCATCATCTGTGGACTCCTCCGAGGCCACGCAGGGTTCCAGGAAATGCCTGAGGGGAGGTAGGAAGATCAAGTCTACAAAAGGAAGTAAAGAAATGAGAACCATAAAGATCGGAGCGACCACCTTGGGGAAAGGCAGACTGGGAGGACCCAATTACAAAATCTGAGGATGAAGTGCTTTGAAACGGTTTCTTCGAACTCAACAACAAAGGAGGAGGAGGAGGAGGAGGAGGAGGAGGAGGAGAGAGACAGGAATCAAATAAACAAGAGGGGAGAGAAAATAACAGCCAGAAGAACCTGTAAATGAGTTGATAGGCATCAACACGTACAGGAAAGTAAACATACACCGTGGAAATTGACAGGGAAGGCACGTCATCAAGGAAGCGACTAAATTATAAGAAAGTAGGGGAAAATTACAAGGAAAAGAAGTGCAAAAGTAGTTAAAAAAATTTCTGGATGATGCAAAGGAACACCTTAAAGCATTCTGATGATTCTTCGGGGAGAAAGTAGTTGAACGAAAAGATATAATAACAAGACGGAAGAATTCGAAAGGTGAAATAATTACCGACGCACGAGGTTGAGGTTATGTGTTTGAAGATGTTGAGTGTGGGACCTCAGAGCGGCATCCTTGCTGGCCGTCAGACGTGCCTGTGTATGCTTGGATGCACGAGCCTCTGGATGGGATCTAATATCCTTAACTTTTGAATGTGTGTGTGTGTGTGTGTGTGTGTGTGTTCTAATCACTGCATCTTTTCAAGCAGGACTTCTTTTTGTGTGTGTGTGTGTGTTCTGAAGTGTTTACCCAGTTGTGTTTTCATCGTGCCGTGCTGAAAAGTGCTACAAAATTGTGAGGGGAAAACAAAGCAATGTTACCTCCTGCACGTACGCTTGGGAAACACCGTGTGGCGGAACTTGGAACTCTCGCAAGCCTATAAGACGAGGAAATGTCTTTACTGTGACATTTCCTCCGTGTTTTCAATCTAAATCTTGAGACAGAACTATTGTCCTTATTTTTTTTTCTTAATTCTACTTCTCAACTGCATTTTTCACATCTCACCGCCGCTGGAAAGTGCTGTATATATTGTGACGAGTGAAGGGAATATGTACGTTGGGCGTTTTTTGGTTGTTTTTATTTTTCCGAGCTGCCGGTCTAGACAACGCTGCCGACGCTATAGACGAAGATAGGTGGTGTCCGTGACGCTGTGACCCCCCTGTAATCCATCCTTTTGCGCTACCACTCTCAGGAGGAGCATGGGGGGGCCACACAATAAACTTGCCGTCGGACATCGGCACAAGTCAATCAATGGAATCCAATGATAGTACACTTGTTATCTGTCATATTCCTACTAACGACCTACTATGCCAGAGAGAGAGAGAGAGAGAGAGAGAGAGAGAGAGAGAGAGAGAGAGAGAGAGAGAGAGAGAGATCGGAGGAGCTGTTGGGAGAAATATCACCCGCTTATTACGAGGTTTTCGAAATAAAACTAATATCAATATTTCTGGAGTTCACCGAAGGATTGGCGCCCGAGGCGCTTTCTTTAGCAGAGGCGTTCACTGTGGATAACAGACTAGCGAACCTCTTGTTTTGAGGAAGGAGTTGAGTTCATGCCCTTGTGGCAGCATTCCTACATGAAGTCTTGCTATGTTAACGAAGGAGTGACACTACACTTGAATGTAGTGGGAACTGCATGTTTCAGGAGGCTCCTCAGTGAGTCTACTCGTGCGTTCTGCTAAAAGAAAAAAATAATAAGGGCAACCCGTGTGGAGCAGACCCATCCCCCTCCGTAAGTTCCCTTCGAAAGAGATTTTAGTCTCATCTAAAAATACGTTATATTAACACTTGAAGTACGACCTTTTTTTTCCCCTCTTATTGCGCTGGAGGCCCCAGCTGCGGACAAAAGTCACATAAAGGCCAGGCCTTGATTGAAATATGGAGAGATTAAGGAAAGAAAAAAGAGAAAAGAGATAAAGGAAAGTATTTACGAATTTTGGAGAAAGTGAAAAGTCTGTCTTTTAAAAAGTGCCGGGTCGCTGGGAAAGACATGAAAAGGTAGAGAGTTCCAAAGCTTCGAGGTGTCATATGATTACTGTGTACAGCCAACGGCCACACTCTAATCATGTGACGCAGCAGCTTGCCGAGTATTGCGCGGTCTAGCTAGTGGTGGGGGAGCACACAGGCAGCCAGCCCTCGGGAGCAAAAACCCAAGTAATGCCTATGAAAGAGGGGAAAGTGAACCAACATTGCGTGCTCCAGTGGACAGGAATTTGGTTAACCAGCCGTAAAAAAAAAAAAAAGAGTTGTGATTAACAGTAAAGCCTCACAATGGTTGAATACGTGGAGTGCCACAAGGACCATCAGTCTTGGTGGGACCGGTTCTCTTTCTCACATATAGTAATGATGTTGACAGTGGGATGCATTACAAGATATCCAAATTCGCTGATGATGGAAAAAGAAAACTGGGAAATACACGTACAAATGAACTTGAACGTCTATAGCTTCAAACTGACATTATAAAACTGGTGGACTGGGTTCATAGGTGGCAAATGAACTGTAATATCGATAATTACCGAAAAAGAAAAGGCAAGCAACAGTACAGGAATTCTGTTATCAACAGTACATGAATTCTGTTAGCAACAGTACATGAATTCTGTTGAACTGCAAAAGGTAAATAAGGAAAAAGACTGTGATCTAAAACCAAGTAAGCAGTGCACAGAAGCAGTGAAAGGAGCAAACAAAATCTTCTTGGATTCATCGGTAGGACCTTCGAACTCTTATGTCCATGGGAATCAAAGGACAGGCAAAGAATGGTGACAGTGCAACGCCGAGCTACCAAGATGATTCTCAGGCCAAGAAACAAAATTTTAAGGCTCGATTCTATTCTGCTTAGAAAAGAGAAGGGTTAAGAGGAGATCTCATACAGGTATCAAAAATTATCAAAAGGCTTTGATAATCTTGATCAATCACGTTACTTAAGACTTGATTCGTCTGACTTCACACGCAGTAATGGACACAAAGACAAACGTTTTACCCTCGAAGAAGGCGAAGTTCTTTTTCCTCAAGAGGATTGTTAACATATGGAACCAATCGCCAGTTAAGAGTGGTTGAGAGCAGTACTATACATATGTTTGAAATTAGACGATGAATATTTCGCTTGAAGTCCACGATTTACATTATCTGCGCCTCCTTAGTCACACTGACAATTTTCAAATTATTCTCTAAATTATCTAAATACCTTCTAACTTTAATCACATAATTCTGTGGGTTTCTGGTGTCTTCCTCTATCACAGACAGTCTCGAAAGGACCCAGTGGTCTGTTGCTGCTTGAATTCCTTTGTATTACCCTTTGATAAAACATAAGGCTTTGCTAACATTACCGATCTGGGCCAGAGGATGAACCCTGTAAAGCAATGACACCAAAGTTCAGGACATAAGAAACCTCGTGAAAGAGAAGCCACACACTTGGTTCTCGAATCACACAGCATCTCCGCATGTGTACTCAAAATGGTAGGTAGAAACCTTAAGGTAGGTCGCTATGTATGTTGCTTAGGGTCTCACTAGAAGTCGTCCGCCAAGAGAAAGTAGGAGAGCAAAAGATGTGCCAATATTCGCGAAAGGTGATACAGAGTTGACCATACATCCCAAACAAACTTGGTCTGCGGGCAGCTAGAGATGGTACGCAGGATACAGGCAAACGAGTTTTTGGCTGACTGGGACTACTAAGGCAACATGGCAAAAGCAACATAGGCACCATGGACTCAGATAGGTAAGATCATGCACGTCAAATCAAATGAACTTCTACGAGAGGGGACCAATAACTTAGAAAAGAGGGTTTTAAGTAAGTGGATCGTGCATTATCAGGCAACTGAAAAAGAAAGTGAATCCCAAATAAGCGTTCAGACACTTCTCAAATGGATCGAAAGTTACCTAAGTGGGAGAAAGCTGAGAACACAGGTCAAAGGTATACGTTCGAGCTGGTGTGAAGTAAAAACTGGAGTCCCACAGGTTTCAGTGCTGGGACCACTTTTATTTCACATCTGTTTTCATGACTTGCCTGAGGGAAGAGAATCATACACGAATATGTTTGTCTATGATGTCAGACTTATGAATGAAGCATAGCGCATTACAGACAGAGCAAGATGCTGCAGCAAGTAAGAGATGAGATACAACAAAAGTGGAAAAGGGCCACTGAAAATAAAAGAGATGTATGCGTAAATCAATGAAGATGTGAAAGAATGCCGGCAGATCAATGTCTAACAATAACACTAAAAAAATATCAAAAGCCATAATTAAAAAATGGGATCTTGAAGGTGATATCATGCGTATATCATCAACAGAAAATGACATGAAAAGTATTGTAAGCGAATCAAATGGATCTTGGTCACTATCACAACTGTTTTCAAGATGTTTTACAGTATATTTGGGATGCATGTTTAGCTTAAGCTGGGATATATGTATGACACTTTGATCCCCTCAATTAAGGAAACGTATCGAAGTGCTGGTGAAGGTTTTCAGAAACGCATCCTGTCAGAAGTAAGAGGGAAAGGTACTGACGAGAGAGGGGAGGAACGTTCTCGCAGCACACATGCGAGATGGAGAAGAGAAGAAAGCGAGCCATGATTACCACTTTTACAGAAAACGAGAAAGTACACAACAGGACGACACCTGAGCAGGAACTGTGCAAAACAAGAGGTGCATAAACGTTCCTTTAGCTACACACCTGAGTAGGGGTTGTTTTGCACAGAGGTCCATAAACGTTCCTTTAGCTACAAATTGAATGAGTAGAACAAGCTCGATAAAAAAAGGATAGCATAGCATTACGAAACGCAAAGGTGTATAGGATAGAATTACGTCATAAAGAGGTGAGGCTGTAAGAGTGTAAAGTTCCCTCCTGTGGTGTACAATCAATTAATCAAACACACACACACACACACTCACACACACACACACACACACACACACACACACACACACACACACACCTCTGCATGAGTCCTCCTATACATATAAACACACACACGTCAACAGTATAACCACATAAAGATTTGGGTTTAGGTATACCTGGCTCTCCCTGAGTAGTACCCTCGTCCAGCGTGGAGAACGTAGCAACAAGAGCTGTGGGTCGCGTTGCCACGGTCACCTCTCCATCTACAGACTCTACAAGGTTCACCAGGTCCCTTCGAGGTAACGGGGCACCTGGATCGGTGCGGGATCCAACCCGGGCCTTGGTTTACCAGCGGGTAGAGACGCTAGGCCGTGCCCTCAGCCACCCAGGCGGGTCTCCGCCGCTGTATAAACAGGCAAGAATCTCCCGCCTGGGCATAAAGCCTCCTTTACGGGTACCTCGCCCACGCCCTTGTGACCATGAGAAGGGCAGAGGACACCGCGGTAGGCAGGCGTGTCCCCCGGACGCAGTGTGAGGTGCTGGTCCCCTGTGCTGCCGCGGGAGGGTCGACAGGACAGGACTAGCAACAAGAGGAAAAGGAAGAGAGAGAGAGAGAGAGAGAGAGAGAGAGAGAGAGAGAGAGAGAGAGAGAGAGAGAGAGAGAGAGAGAGAGTCGATGGATGGATGGAGGAAAAGATGGAAGTGAAGGATGAGACCGGAAGAAGGAAGAAGAAAAATGAAAACCGACAACAAGGGGAGGAAGACGAGCAATACGAAATAGGAGAAAGGAGGAGGAAGAGGAAGTGAGAGTGCAAAGGAAGCAAGGGGGAGGGAGGGAGGAGGGGAGTGGAGGGAGGGAGAGGCAGCCTGAGGGTTAAGAAGGGAGGGTGGTGGCCGACCCTTGGCCCGGGGCGACCTGCTCGACCTCTTGAGCCGCCACGCACGCTGGCCTCGCCCAGACACACACACACACACACACACACACACACACACACACACACACACACACACATACACACACACACACGCGGACTGGCAGGGAATACCAAATAACTTGGCTATCATGATCGAGTCGACGAGTAAGGCTGGTATCGAAGGTATAGTTGAGGCTGAAGAAGGATGTTGAAATTACATATGGTTTTCCCCAGAAGGCTTTACGTCAGTAGGAAAGTAGTGTTCAGTAAATTCTGCATTACGTTCCTGCTCAAAATGATCCTCCAGAAATTACCAGATGATGAAATTAATGAAGGGACAATGGGGATGGTGCAAGAGATTGCATGGGTAGCCACGAAGAGTTCTATATAAACTTAACGACAACAGACTGGAATACATTAGACCCCTATCGCAACAGGGGTGAAAATATGTGAAGACTGAAGTTCCTAGAATGTGAATAGGGTAGCCTCTGTACAGATATGCAACAGAATTCACTAGGGTGACAGGTGCGGCATAAAAGTTAGACTTCTATTTGAAGAAAAAAAAAATATATAGATTGCTTTGAGAAGGAGGAAGTATCTAAAGAGAAACCGACGAAATGGTAAAAAAAAATATCATAAGGAAGAGAAATATATAAAGTATTGCTTATTTTCTTTAAGAAGACGTACTGAAAGGACAGAATCAAACAATCTGAAAACATAGCATTGGTATGACAGAGTCTGTGACATCTACAGCGAGGGTTGGACAGACGTTGTGTAACAGGAGGAGACACAGGAGAGGAGACCAGCCGAAAAGAAAATGGTATAACGGGAGGCGTGACCTTGTACCTTGCAACCACAGGACCCTCTTTTAATGAGGCTCCCGCAGCGCTGGGGAAGTCAGCCATAACCCCCGACGACCGAGACCACAGGTCATGATTTGTGGGAGGGATGCTGTCTAGTTTGTCTGGGTAAGGTACAGGTACATGGGTTAGCTGAGGAGAGGTCCTCCTCACAGTCTTCGATGAGGAGACGCTGTATCTTAAGCTGGGGAGGCTTTACGACGTGCTGAAACGACGCTCGAAATGTGATGCTCGTTACAAACCGTAGGATGCTTTCCCTGGACACATGTGCGCCAGAAATGACCACATCAGGGCAAGATGGGAGGGACAGGTGAGGATGCTTTCCCTGGACACATGTGCGCCAGAAATGACCACAAGATGGGAGGGACAGGTGAGGATGCTTTCCGTGGACACATGTGAGCCAGAAATGACCACATCAGGGCAAGATGGAAGGGACAGGTGAAGTGTAAAGGAGACATAAATGGATAAGACGCAGCAATTCCCCCCCCCCCCCCCCCACACTACTTCAGAAATTCACAAAGGACACATTAACGGAATGAAGTGATTAGATCAAATATAGAAAAAGAAATAATGAGATCATAATGAACTCCATAGAAAATGCCAACACCACAGAACGGGACGTATGAGGAGGGAATACGAAGCGTTTATTCTGGGAGGCGGACATACCTAAATGATATTGACGTAACTCCACTTGAAGTAAGGAGGCTCATGTTAGGACTGGACCCGAATGAAGCTCAGGGACCAAAGAACACCTTACCATCAGCACTCCGAGGGTGTGGGCACCCTTGTAAAACCACTGGTGATGATATCAGTAAATCATAGTAACAATAGAACAAGGACAAAGATCTGAAGTAAGGACCGGTACTGCTAAAGAACATGGCCTGTATCATACCACAGAAGATAATCCGATAACCAGACAGAAGTTCCCTTTACTGGCCCCTGCTACTTCAATGGAAGGCAGCCTTTAAGGAATGAGGGAGAACGATAGAGATCGCTATGAATTCCAAGAGAGAGAGGGTAAGCAACATCGAAATACGGAGCGGGTGGGTGGACTTTGCATTCTCCGAACGCAAGAAGGCGTTTGGTACTTATCCCTACTGAAGATTGAGGATGAAATCAAGACACAACCAAGATGAAGTCTGAGGAGGACCACATAAATGGAATGATAGCTATATAACTTAAGAGGGAACAAAGAGCATACGTCGAGGGAGCCTTTTCAAACAGAGTGGGGGTGGTGACGAGCGGGGTCCCCAAGGTTCAGTGCTGGGACCAATGCTATCTCGGATCTATGCAAATCATCAGGCAAACATGGCTGAACCATAACTGAATATACTTACAGTTGATGCCAAAACTATGGTAGACGTGCCAAGCAAAGGGGACTTGGGAAAATACTACAAAAAGAGAGGCCAAGATAAGATACAGCAGTTGTCAGACAAACTGCTGCTGAAATCTAACTGCTGCTGAAAAATGGAAAGTTATGAGGATGTAAACTGCTTTAATCAGGCCAGACTTTAACTACTGTAATGATGGAAAATCATGTAAGAATCGCAATGGGAAGCAGGACGTAAGAGTTGACATAATGCCGAACTTGTCACCACATCATCACATGAACCATGAGGGATGCAAACGATATCTTGGCCAGCGTTAGAACGACCACTCCTTCAAGTATATGGAAAGAGACACATTCAAACACATTCAAGGAGACAAACACGACTTAATTAGGGTAAGATATAAAGATGTAATTTCATAGGATAAATTTGGGAGATGTATGGAATCAACTGAATGACGTAATTGTGAATGAAGGAAGCTTACAAAAGTTTAAAGAGTTATATGACAGGAGAGAATGTTCAAAAGATGGGGTCCACCTAGTGTATAATTCCCTCCTCGTACAGTACAAATAGACAATTACACACAGACACTTCACAGTAGTTAACCTGCACAAGTGTCCAGACTACCTAGTGTGCGTATGTACACAAATGATGATGTACACATATTGCGGTAATCACCGTACATCCGTGTGTACTGAACAATATACGTCCGCCAGTACTGTGCGCGAGGTGTAATGGAATCAGTTCAACTCTGCGGCCTCGCTCAGGTGCGGTGAGACATGCATGGCCAGCAGCACCTTCCGTGCGTCGGGCTGGGGAACGCTAGCGCACGTACTGCCACTGATGATGATGTAAAGTGCATGGAACACACACACGGGGGATGTGAGGAGAGGGTTGGCAGCAAGTGTCATGAGGGGAGAGATGGCGGCTTCCACCAACAGCAACAACACGGGAGCGAGTCTCCACCAGCAACACACAGCTCGAAACATCCAACAACACAACAAGGACCGTCCTCCGCTACCCAAACACATCAACAGATGTACAGACATCTGAGGCGTGGGCCTAGCTAGGTGGACAGACACACGCTACTGTGAGGCAGGACGCGTATGATGCCGACACCCAAGTATCAACATATACATCCACCAATAGAAACCTGCACCATCCTACTACCTCCCCTACACACACACACACACACACACACACACACACACACACACACCCAGGGGAGCCAACAGTTGACATCACCCTGACCTTGTCACCATACGTCCCTTCAGGTTTTAGAAACTGGGAAATGTTGAGGGGAAACATAACACGACGTGCGTTCTCCCTAAACTGGAATATGTCACATGAGTCGGGGTCTCTTCATTTGAGGAACCTCGGAGAACTGCTGGTGGAAAGGTCCAAAAGAACGCAAGAACGAAGAAATGATCTACGGACGAGGGAGGGAGGGTTGGTCGAGTCCACCAGTTGCTTACTCTGGAAGAAAGATGGATGAAAAGAAGACGTGATAACTACATATCAATCCCTAGGAGGCCATCACAACGATAACATGGAACAATTCTTCCGAGGTCGGAAGAAAGTCCAGAAGGCAACAGCACAACTGGATGTCAAGGAGCGAGAAGTGTCCAGGGGGGTGTGAGGAGGCATGTCTCCAGCAGCAGACCTCTGGACTCGTGGAAAAGGAGCAAGTAAATGCGAGGAGGACCATCGAATAATTAATAAACAATATGATGATACTGTGTAAGAATAAGAAGTGGGGGGGGGGGGGGGGGGCTCACAAGTGTACCTGTGTAAGTGTACCTGTGTTCACACAGGTAATGATACTGACACACCAAAAACACAACCATTCCCCTCCCAGCCCCACTAACTACAACCATCCAGCCACACCCTTTCACAAACAAACGTGACAAAAACCCAGGAGCAACAACACCCAGCCAGAGGCAGCGACAACGTCGCCGGCCGGAACGCAGGAGACACAACCTAGGCCGCAAAAGAGAGTTCCCAGGTTATAACAACCGTCCGCCTCTAGGTTGTGAAGCACCAATAGTGGCATATGACCTGTAATGGATGTGGCTGAGGGAGGCTGTAAGTGAAATACTGTGTTGTAGAAGGCACTGGCGGTCGTGTATGAAGCGCGGGAGTTATGAAGTGGAACTGTGTGTCTTTGTCGTACACACGCATAAGGAGCAGACATGAGTATGGATGTGAGAGGCGACTTGTACGGACACAACCTATTATGACTTACGGCGGACCAGAAGCCACAGGAAACAGGGATGGATCGAGCCACACGAGAGACGGAAGGAGGAAGTGAAAGGGATAGATGACACGGTAGGTCGGTTTGAGGAGGGAGGGGGGGTGTAGAATGGAGCGGAGGCAGCAGCTGAAGGTATAGAGGAAGCTGGAGGCTGCAGGTGGAGACAATATCAGCTGGGAGGCAGGATCAGGGGCGGAGGCAGTGGGAAGGGAGAGCAGATCCACACAGCTGCAAGTAATAAGCTCGGTCGGAGAGGCGGCGCGCGAAGCCTGCCCTGTCCTCAATGAATTGGCGTTATTATTCTGGCTGGCGGCGGATGAAGGCATTTACTGCTTTCACCAGACGTGTGTCACAACGCTATTATAGGTCACGACGCCGACTGCGACCCAGGTCAGCGACGAATCGACGCCCGCTCATGTGGAGCGAATGCCTTGCTCCGAATGAACAAATGCTATAGCTAAGGCACACCCGTGGTCTTGAATAGACTGGTACGGCGCCCGGATCTCCTACGTACGTACGTCACACGTCATCCGGTATATCAACATCATCTTTAGAACAACGTACATTGGCACCTTTAGTGCACTCAGATTTACGTGACGACGTTACGCACGGTACTCATGAAGACCACGTTAACCAAGCATACGTTTATCTGTATATATCTCACCTCCTTCCGTCCTTAGGTAGGCTGCCACAGCCTCTCGGTGAACAGCGTCGTCGCTGCCATGCCACTCCATCATGGAGAACCCCATCCTCCCGCAGTCCACCCTAATTTGTTATTCGGTCAGAGGTGCTGAATGTTGTCTTTCCTTCTCTCTCTCTCTAGGTCTGCCTGCTGGTCTTCAAATTGGCACCTCGTAAAAGGCTGTGTCACAGAGTCTCTTTTTCACCCCCTTCTCTCCAGACGTTCCACCCTTATCAACTATATATATTAATCCAGTTATTGTCGTTATGGATTTTACGGTTCAAGGTCCATCTGTTTGATTCATATCGTCTGTTATCCAGGTTTGTTTTTCCCAGGATAATTCTTACTGGCGTTACTTTATTGATCTCCAAACACACACACACACACACACACACACAGGACTTACACTCAACCCAACACTCAGCCCAGAGCCCCGGGAATGCAGTAGGATCCTCACCATCAAGAAACATCTTCAAAACCACAGATCCCTCCCGCTCACCGGCCTTGGAACCAAGGAAGTTCAGGCCGTCGCCAACAAGGAAAGACAGAAGAGGAACCACCGTGGATTTGTGTAACCTAACCCCCACCTCTTGCCTTCCCGAGCGGGAGGGGGGAAGTGTGAGGGTGAGGTGTGATGTGGGAGGGGGAGAAGATGAGGAAGGTGAACATCATCCATAACCGATCGCCAAGGAAACGACGGATGACAACACTTGCAAACACCGGCAAACCAATGGGCAAACAAGCCACAAGTGACATGAGAGCTGAGCCGCAAGTCAAGACAAAAGAAAACGAGCCGAAAGAAGCAGGAAAAGAACCAGAATCGAAGCAATAAAACGAATCAGAAGCGAGACAGCGAACAAGTTCTAACCGAGCCAACAAGCATGGCACATTTCAACGGACACAAAAGCGTCAAACCAAAGCTTTAAACCACACACCTTCCAACAGACGAAGCACACACTAACCTACGACAGAATCACAAAGCAACTGGTGGACGAGACAAAGTGCACGAACCACGAACGATACACTTTGACGATTCGAAACCCAAAAGCACTGAACTCCAAGTTGAAACAAGTCGACTAAATGAAGCACCACAGACCGAACACTCCCGCCCGGTCCTAATGTTCGGTCACATTTACCAATGACACTCCTGGTGGGACTCGAACCGAGTCTGTGGAATGTCTAAAGCCACAGAACCTAATAGTTATTAATCGCTTTGTAGCATTAATGACCAATGGATATAAAAACCTGAGGGTATATAGATGACATTATTCACTGGCCGACACACTGACTAATGACACTACAAACGATAAACCACACGCCTCCCCGGGGTGACGCCAGCCCAAGACGCCTCCCAGGGTGACACCAGCCCCAGACGCCTCCCCCGGGGTGACGCCAGCCCAAGACGCCTCCCAGGGTGACGCCAGCCTGTCTGTCAGCGCGCGATACAGGAGGGTGAACATTTGCCCGCAGAGGTGGCGGGCGGCACGGGGCGCGGTGTGTGTGTGTGTGTGTGTGTGTGTGTGTGAGTCGACTGCCACACAAAGACATCCATTCCTGAAGGCTTTTCCCCCCCCCCTCTCTCTCTCTCTCTTGCTGCTTTACCTGCTGACTTGACAGGCAGGGCGATGTTCCGACGGCTGGTCCATCATACCTCTCCACCAGCCTGTGGTTTGGTCCAGCGGGTTCTATTCTAGCCTCCCAGACTGGTCCAGTTAGCCCTGTACCAGCCTGCAGACTGGTCCAGTTAGCTCCCTGCCTAACCGATATTTTTCTTTTGTCTGGAACAATACGTGAAAATCTGTTCATATAAAAGTTTTCTTTTTCTTTTTTGGCAGTTTTGCTCTCGTGTGATTATACTTGAAAAGGTGACAGAGAGAGAGAGAGAGAGAGAGAGAGAGAGAGAGAGAGAGAGAGAGAGAGAGAGAGAGAGAGAGAGAGAGAGACGAGGCTGTCATGGTCACACACGAGACATTACACGAGCGTGGAAAGTCCAGACCCCTCGCAGGAAGGTCCAGGAACCAACCCAGCTTCAGTTTCAGAGTCTTGAAATCAAAGTGTGTGAGCCACAAGCGAGAAGCGTCCTCAACCCGATGACAGGTATTAAGGATTTCCCCCCAACATTCATAATGTCAAACAAGAAAAACGTGTTTCCCCCAAAGTGGGAAATGTAGTGGAGCAGAAAAAATAGGGGAGCGGGGGGAAGAAAGGGGGAAGAGAAGGGGATTTTTTCCAGTGGAATGACGTATCTTCAGTTCAACCATGTCCGGGACTGTTCCAAAACCAACGAGTCTTATAGTTTCTCTCGGTCATGAATGGCGTCGTGGTGAGTATGTTGCTTATCTCCTGAATGATGAGTTGGCGGGAAACAGGGCCTGGTCACATCTCCAGGTCATATACCTCTGGGTCACATGGGAAGGTCACGCTTCCGGGTCAGATGGGTAGATCACACCTCCGGGTCACATAGGTAGACCACACCTCCGGGGTCACATGGGTAGATCACACCTCCGGGTCACATGGGGAGGTCACACCTCCATATCACATGGCTCGGCTACACTCTCGCTGAGAAGTACAAAATCCAGCGTACAACTGGTTGCCTCTCAAACGTTCACAGGGAACAACATGTCCAGCGTACAACTGGCTGCCTCTCAAACGTTCACAGGGAACAACATGTCTAGCGTACAACTGGCTGCCTCTCAAACGTTCACAGGGAACAACATGTCTAGCGTACAACTGGCTGCCTCTCAAACGCTCACAGGGAACAACATGTCTAGCGTACAACTGGCTGCCTCTCAAACGCTCACAGGGAACAACATGTCCAGCGTACAACTGGCTGCCTTTCAAACGTTCACAGGGAACAACATGTCTAGCGTACAACTGGCTGCCTCTCAAACGTTCACAGGGAACAACATGTCCAGCGTACAACTGGCTGCCTCTCAAACGTTCACAGGGAACAACATGTCTAGCGTACAACTGGCTGCCTCTCAAACGCTCACAGGGAACAAGTCCAGCGTACCACAAACGGCAAGTTTTTCTGTCGGAAACATGACTTCCCAGGTAGCGCAGCGCACGGTCTGCTGGGTAAGTAAGGCAGTGGACACAACACTCGGCACCCGGACACGTAAAGGCACAGTCACTCTCACCGGGGTGCTTAACCCCCCCTGAGCACGACGGTACAACCCTTCAGCATAATGGTACAACCCTTAAGCACGACGGTGCAATCCTTGAGCACTACGGTACAACCCTTGGACATAATGGTACAACCCTTGAGCACGACTGTACAACCCTTAAGCACGATGGTACAACCCTTAAGCACCACGGTACAACCCTTAAGCACGACGGTACAGCCCTTGAGCACGACGGTAAAGCCCTTGAGCAAAACGGTACAACCCTTGAGCACGACGGTACAACCCTGGAAAATGACGATACAACCGTTCAGTACGGCGGCATAGCCCTTAAGCATGATGGCACAACCCTCGATCACGACGGTACAACCCTTGAGAACACCGGTACCAACCCTCGATCACGACGGTACAACCCTTGAGAACACCGGTACAACCCTCGATCACGACGGTACAACCCTTGAGAACACCGGTACCAACCCTCGATCACGACGGTACAACCCTTGAGAACACCGGTACCAACCCTCGATCACAACGGTACAACCCTTCAGCAGCACGGAGGGTACATACATCCATGACCGAGGGTGGTATGTGTACCATCCATCCTGAAGTGACTGAAGGGAAACCCAGTCTCGGAGGTGCCCCTGGAGCCACCGGTTACTGCGCCTAGGATGAATTCGGGCAGCTGACGCCCCTCGCCTCCAGCACGAAGGAGGAAGAAATCAGAGAATCGCATCAAAGACTTCACGACGTCGCAGAAGATACCCCACTTCGCACTGAGGGTCTGAGGAGACGTTACTAAGAATCGCATCCTTGGGGAGGGCTGGTCTCTGGTGGACGCCATCAGTGATTAGGAACGCATCGGTCAACCCATTTCATCCCACTGGCACTGCTCACAGTGCCTCCCAAGGAGAGGCATGTGCCTTCATAACCAGCGGTCCAGACGAACGGCATCAGGAACCATGAGTCCGGGACACACCGCATCCCGTCTTAAGCTTCAATACACGAACGGCATTCACGACACGAATGGCTGCCTTGGGGAAGGCTGGTCTCTGGTGGACGGCATTCACTACACGAACAGCATTCACTACACAAACGGTATTAGCTACACGAACGGCATTCGCTACACGAACGGCATTCACGTTTCGGCATTACTGTGCTATTTTTCACTTTCTCCTCGCCCCAGGCAACCAACCGCCGCTGCTGAAAAAAAAAAAAAAATAAATTATCAACTCCAGCCGCTGGACGACTTCTGGTCGTAATTACGAAGCGATGGTTGCATCACAGATGGTAGTGAGGGGGGAGGGAGGAAGAGAATGACTGGGAGGGAGGAAGGAAGGAAGTGTGCCGGTCGACCAGCTCAGGAAGGGGAGGCACTGGTCGACAAGACGCTTGCTGGGTGGGGGGACGGACGGGGCCGGCCAGGCAGTGGTGATGACACGGGAGAGAGAGAGAGAGAGAGAGAGAGAGAGAGAGAGAGAGAGAGAGAGAGAGAGAGAGAGAGAGAGAGAGGCGCCGCGAGAACACGGAAAAAAACGCGAGACAGCTACGTGTGTACAGGTGAAGCCCCAACACTCAGTGAAGGGTAGACACTACAGCAAACAAGCCTGAGCCACTACTGCATCAACCACACACGAACGGGAGGTGTTCCACATGATCCTTACATCAACAACAAAAAACAACCCTCCCTCATCAGCCGTGGGGGGGCTGAAGCCTGCACTGATCACGGGTCCAGTCTTGAGGCTTTGGTGGTGTAGGCAAACCAGGCCAGGTCAGCGAAAAAGAAAATACTGACCACGTCAAAATGTTCGCGAAAAGAAAACAAAAAAAGAGAGAGGAGGAGCAAAGAGACTTTGTCTTTCCGAGCCACATGGACGGAGATAAAAAAAAAAAAAAAGAGACTGCAAACGTTCAATCTCTTGTTCATTAAGAAGGGCACCTGACCATCCTCTGAAACACAAGCTGAAACACACACTCATCAGGGGAGTGCTGGGACGCTCATATACTCCTGACGGGATCTGTGGAGCCACCGGAATGCCCTCTGGACTCCAGGATACGTCCACAACAGGTCTTGCCTTACAAGGATCAAAGATCTTTACACCTATGTGCTGAATATATATATGTGGGCGCCCCCCGCCCTCCCTCAGCCCACCTCTGTGACTCGCATCACATACCTATATTTGCATAACTCTAAACATTCATGTCTATCGAATGTCTGTAATGTCAGGCCCACGCCGCTGGATATGGAAGTACAGATACAGTGAATAAGCTAATGAACCCGGCCACAATAAACTCCCGAGAACACGTCACACAAGGTGCTAAGATCCATGACACCTACCTGGAGGAGGAGGAGGAGAGACTGCTGCAGAAGGTATGGTGACAAGTGAAGGACGAGGACCTACCTACCTACCAGGTACCGAGCAGTAGATAACCCGATAATGCTTGGTCTTGAGAGGAAACGACCAGAATCTACCAGACACAGCAGAACCAGACGATCAAAGCCAAGCGAGATGTCGACTAAAGGTTTCTGGTGTTGAGAAGACCCTCCTCCACAAGAAGAAGAAGAAAAAACCAAACACGACTCGTCAGCCTTGCCACTATCGCCAGGGTTGGGGACCCGCTGCTGCTGGGCGATGCGCCAACAGCCTCAACCACAGGCGTAATGATGAACACAATAACCAAGACGAGAGAGAGAGGAGGTGGCGGGGAACAGGATGTGGGCCAGCAGCAGACGTGTCAGATGAGGAAGTAGCACAGCAGAAGGAACAGCGATAGACAAAGCAGGAAGCGCAACAAAAGAAACAGCAACGGACACAGCAAGAAGAAAACGCAGATCTAAAAGCAACAGACATAGCAGACGGAACAGCAACAGACACAGCAGAGAGAACAGTAGAGGGGTTAGAACAATAGCACAGCACAGTGTCAACACAGACCAGGCACACGCGCCAAGATCAACACTGCCCGCAACCCCCCCCCCCCCCCCTCTCGTGCACACCTGCAACGCTCGCCAAACATGGCGTCCCCCCCAACCCCACCCCACACACACACACACACACACACACACACACACACACACACACACACTGGGAGGCTCCGCTACCAAACTTGCTGCATGAACGCCATAGACATGAGTGTTTGCTGTGTCTAATGATCATATTACGCGGTGATGCATTAACGTGTGTGTGTGTGTGTGTGTGTGTGTGTGTGTGTTTAATCGCGTATTTGTACAGTACGGGGAGGGAATTCTACACTCGTAGGGGGGCCACATCTCTTGAACCTTCTTTACTATTATACAACTTTTTAAACATCTGTATGCCGCCCGCGTTTACGTTTTCCTCATTTTGTCTGTCTCATTCACCCACAACCCTTATACTTGGTTGTTGAACTTCTTTACATCTTTCATCAACAAGTCTCTTGCTTAAATTCATGTTATGTCTTTATGGCTTTCGAGGAACTGTTGACTTTCCACATCATCAATCTGGCTTATAAACTTTTAAGGTTGTGATCAGGTCACCCCTCATTCTTCTCTCTTCCATGATGGGCAAATCTAAAGCCTCCAGCCTTCCACTGAACCTTCTCAATTAGTTGTTTGTGTTTCTTTAGGTGTGGTGTCCAAACTTGCAAAGGACGTGAGCAGCCTCCATAATGTTCCCTTGTCCATGAACGTGAATAAACGTCTACTGTTTACCAGTAGACAGCTGGGTCTCCTGAACTATTTCCATATGCTCTAGCGGCAGGTTAGGGACGATGTCGATTCCCCAAGTCTCTCTCGCATAGAGATTCCTAATGCTTATTTCCTGCTCGATAATATTCGTATCGAATCCTTCTTTCACTCTGACGCACCCCACTCCTTTACATATACTCGGGTCTAATTTCATCCACCACACATCAGACGAGCTCTGGAGTCTGTTAAGGTCACTTTGTAAAGTTAAAACAATCCTTCTCGCTTTTAATTTCCCCTTATAACTTTAGCGTCATCGGAAAACACATCAAGACAGCAGACAGGAATCTATACGTACCTTCAGGGAAACAGTTTCCGTAGATCAAGAAGAATCACGGTCCCAACACAGATCCTTGGGGCACTCCGCTAGTCACCTTAACTCATTTCTGACGTGCTTCCTCCATTCCCTTACACTAGGATAATCTATCCATCGAGGATGTCTCCCCTTTATTCCTGCCTGGTGATCCGTCTTTTGAATCAGCCTCCCATGCAGTCAAATATTGTCAGGCAGTCCAAATACAAACAGGTCATCCAGCCTTACCTCTCGTCTGAAACAGAGCCCACTCTCGCATTAGAAATCGAAGAGGCTCGTTATACTCCATCGTTCTTTTCCAGAACCCGTGTTGTCTCTCACTCAAGTCAATTTTCTCCTCTTCAGGAAGTCATCCATTATTTGCTTTGTGGTTACAATGAACATCAAAGTTAACTCGTTTTATGTTTTGGAGATGAAGTGTATTTCCCTTTGATGGATCTTGGGACGCTGAACACGAAAATGACCATGAAAACGTTCGATTGGCTCCGGTGACCAAGAAAAAAATATCACCGTCATACGTTTTATGATTATCACACACTTTATTGGTGACACAGGGTTACAATCACTGGCTAACCTCATTCTAACGCGACGCCTCTTCGCCTGTCGCTTGTATACCAGTCCTGGCGTATCTCATGTTACCATCCAGCAACAGTTCGCTAACATCGCTGAACTTCATTCGCCCCTGGTACCGTGTCTCTATCGCCGAGATGTCTCGATGGAGACGTTGGCCGTGCTCATCGTTCACAGAGCCGTAGCTAGCCGGAAAAAATATATATCCATGTGACAGCGGAGAAAATGTACCTTCAAAGACATACGGCGGCCAATTTACCGATAGGCTGACAACAGGTTTCCCACAGGTTCCTTGTAGCTGTCAGCTTTGATCATTCCTAAAGAGTTGGTTGCTAGCGGCGGGAAAACCTTCCGCCCTGTCTTCTCGTCACCACTGAGGATGTGGTCGAACTGCTCGTCTCTGTAGAGCTTGCGGATCTGAGGAACGACGTAAACACCCTCCTTTGATTTTCGCCTCACCGAGTCTTGGTAACGTCCCATCGACGTACCTAAACGCTGGCCCATTTCAATCCCTACCTCTAACGAAGTTCTTCATAAGGCCCAGTTTGACGTGTAGAGGAGGTAACGAAATCTTGCTCTCGGTGTTGTACGTTCTTCGTTCCTGGTTCCAGCGACTGTCAGGAAGCCTAGGTCCTTCTTGTTGTCATGGAAGTCTATGCTCGACTGTCCCATTCACACAGGAAACAAGGAAACGTCGTGTCGCGGTTCTGCAGCCTAGGCAAGACAGCAAAAACCCCTTCAAGTCGCCAGAAAGCTGCCACTGGTATTCCCTGTAGTTTACGCCTTTCAAAAGGTGCTTCATGCTGTTGTTGTTATACGATTCCTCTACATGGAATGCATGACGAAATGGAAATGACGGCAACAGGTTTAAGCATCATGCAGCAGAACAGGTTTTAGCATCATGCAGCAGAACAGGTTTTAGCATCATGCAGTAGAACAGGTTTTAGCATCATGCAGCAGAACAGGTTTTAGCATCATGCAGCAGAACAGGTTTTAGCATCATGCAGCAGAACAGGTTTTAGCATCATGCAGTAGAACAGCTTTAACACTCAACTCTTCGGCGAGTCTATCAACAGGCTCCACTCCTCGAGGTTAGGATCAATATATAGGACTACCAATATTGAGGTGACGAGGTTACCTTCCATCTTAAGAGAATGGAACGAACTCTTTCTAAAGCGTACGAGACACAACAGACCCGGTCACACTTTCATCGAGGGGATTCCACTGTGGCAGTCACGTCCTCAACAGTTCCGTCTTAATCTTCGACAGTTCCAGATCTCCGACGAGGTCCCTTCGTTCATTCTCCCTGATCCCTTGTGGCTCGGCAGACGTCATGTTAGGTGTGGAATCAGGATCTCTTGATGTTCAGGGCTCACAACAGGTTCCACAGATTTTGTCATCCAGGTCGTCCTTAGATAAATGAGTCTGGAGAGTTCTAGAACTAGGAAGGTCCTCTATCGTAGGCTACCGAGTGCATAGCAGATGGTAGTCATGGCCCCGACAGCGAACCACCAGGGACCTCACTCCTCACCCCTCCTAATACAGCATGTTCTCCCACTCTTGTCTTTTAAGTTACGGACGTCACATCCATTTACGTAGCCCTCCTCCTCCTCCTCCTCCAGCAACATGGTGTGTCCACCACCATCATCAATCTTCCCTGGGTGACAGTATCGAAGGTCCTCTGGCAGGCTAAGACCACACAGTCCATCCACCCATCTCCTTTTTCGATGATGTTGTTTATTGTCTCCGAGAAAATTCATCCACATTTGTCACACAACGAATCTTTCTTTCTTAATCCGTGTTGTCTATCGCTGAAGCAGCTTGAGCCATTAAAGGAATCCTCTATCTGTTTCCTGATTATCTCCTCTAGTATCTTACGTGCCTTGCTCGTTAGCGAAACTGGTCTATAGGTCAGTGCTTTTTTCCCCTGTCACCATATCTTAAATACAGGCGCTACGTTGGCTCTCCTCTATTCTGATAGAGCGATGCCCCTTGTCCAGTGAGATCTTACATTACGTCAAAGGTCTTTGTACACCCTGAGTATAAAGGGTAAGATGCAATCGGATTCTCTACACTTTCAGCGGATTCACTTCACATCAATATCTTCTAAGGTATCTCTCTGACTGGGAACTATGGCACTTCGGAACCCCTTAGAGTAAACACAAATTAACTTCATCTCTTCTCCTACGTCCTCTGTTGCGTTTTATATCAACAGAAACTTGAGCTGGTATTAACTAATGTTCTCTAAACACTGAAATGACACGTTAACCAGCTGATCTGTGAGTCATCTACAACACTAAATTCAGGGCAGCACTACGGTCTATTCATTTTAACATTTCATCTTAAAAAAAATTAAGACAAATCATTGCTTCCGTCAACAGGATGAACGTCTCACAGGATCATTTCATAACAAGATCTCCTGCAACACTGACACTAGGCAACACTGACACCCGGGCAACACTGACACGAGCAATACTGACGCCAATATCACCAAGGAGTTAGAACCTGCTGAGAATGACCCAGCCAGGAGAGGTCCCCTTCCTACGTAACAACACACCCAAGACGGCAATATCTTCGTACAATAGGAAGGGAGATCCTACTGAGACGCTTGCACTGTGCAAGTCTTATTCATCTGATACTTACGAATGTCTCCCCTCACAAGAATATCCTTACTAAGGCACACCTCCTCAAAGAAGTCACTGCCGGCCACACAGCGTAACACGCTCCCACAGTAACTCTCCATGCATGTTGAATCAGTCTCGTGAATTAATGCATTTCACCGTTCACCCTTTTTCCCGCTTACGTCCCCACCACTAACCACTGGTGAAGCCAGGGGTGGCACCGACAGTAGACCCCCTCACCCCTACAAGCACCACTCCATACCCCATCCTGTATATACGCACCGCCAACCTGCACACTGCAGACACCCTATACCGCCTCACAAGCGACCCTAGTCCGTTTCTCCTGATTCTGGTGCTTCCCTAACCCAAGCAAAGAGTTCGTCCACACACAAGAAATGCCACCCCATGCCATACCTTTACCAAGCACGCCACAGTAATCTACGTCATGTAAGAGACTGCTTCAGACACAAGCTGAACGATAGCTGCCTCTTGCGCACGATATTCGCAACCTGAACTTCCATCACACTTACGACCTGTTACGTTCAAACGACCAGCCCTTACGATCACACCTCCAGCCCGAGATACGAGCACATTTACGACCAGGCTGGCAAGTCAACGACGCGCGACGTTTTTCCGGTTCATGTTTTCCATTCTACAGGAAGAGCGGAGTGAGTGAGTGAGTCAGCGGCGTGAAGAGTGATTTACAACGTCACTCTGCCGGGTCAACGGGCTCCCCCAACGATGAGGGAAGGGTAGCAATTTTCCCGATATCAAAAACTCATTTGCAGTCTTTCACGGCTGGAAGGTGCCACGGAAATTGGTGTGACGGGACGCACCCGCGAGCGACTGTTATATTTACCTTCTCATTATAGAGTCTGTTGCCTCCAAGTGCCCACACTCACGGGCCAAGAGGTCACAGTCACTAGCAATGAAATTTCACACACACACACACACACACACACACACACACACACACACACACACGCACACACACAGCCTTCGTGGCGCAGTGGTTAGAGCTGCGACCTATGAATCTCATGGGGTCCTTGTACCTCTCATGAACAAGGCAGCCTGCTCACAGCCAGCCGAGCTGTTCACACCCCTCCTTTGGGACTGGATACTTCAAGACGACTGGAACAGGTTGAGCGTTTGAATTTGCGGTTGAGGAGTAGGGAGGGGAGGAAGGACCTGGAGGAAGTGGAGTGCTTTAGGAACGTGGGAGTGGACATGACAACGGATGGAAACCATGGGGGCGGGAGTGAGCCACTGAGCGGAAGAAGTGGATAACGTCCTGGTCTTTGCAAGGAGCGTGTGGGAGAGGTCAGTGTCTGCTGGGGACAAAGCTGCCTTATGAAGGTGGTATCGAAGCGCCTGAGGGTAATAGGGGGTGTTGGGATACGCTGATCGTGTAAGGAATGACGGTGTAAGAGCCAGGCACGGAAGTTAGCGAAGTCTGACTGACAGAGCTGACCAGGGTGTACTTACGTCCATTTCTCTAAATGTCCTGTGTCATGCACCGCAACCACAGCTCCCTATCCACCACAACCAGGCCCCACAGACCTTTCCATGATTCACCTAGTGCGTTTCATATATATATATATATATATATATATATATATATATATATATATATATATCACATAATACCCTCCAACAGCAAAGGATTCGAACCCGGCACCATTTGCGTGATTGCTGGGTACGCTAACCACACGGCTGTGAACAATCACGCAAATGATTCCGGGTTTGAATCCTTACTGTTGGAGGGCACTGTGTGTTTCGAAGGCTCTTTTCACTTCAGGAGCTCGGAGGAACTAAGCTGCAGTATTACTCCCTTTACTGAGGCTGTTGGAGACCGTGGCCCGTCTCCCTAAGTATTCCCCACATCCAGGCGGGTTTGGTACAGTCAGTATACATACTACCAGCCCGGGTAATCCTGGATATGTTTGATGACAAGAGTGAGCAACACCAGGGGTGAAAGTACAGTTCCCCCGGGGCAAAAGAGCCTATTACTCTGGAGGCATTGGAAATTGCCGGGTTGCCTACGTGCATCAATCTATCGTCTACGAAGCGGTTACTATTTCAAGCGAGTTGAGCTTTGCGAAAAGACTCGATCACAAGCCTCCGTAAAGTCAATGTGTATATAACCTGAGCATTTTGTCTGTTCTCTCGTGATTATCGTAATGGTCAATGTACTGTGTTTCTTTCCGGCCGAAATCGTGTCGCTCAAAGGACATCGTCTGATTCTACGATGTCAGTCAGTTTTCACATGTCACAACTCTTACGAAAAGGTATGTTGACGCGCGATGTTTGTGTTAGCGACCAGTACGTTTCTTCCGGAATCACAGCTGCTCTCTCTCTCTCTCTCTCTCTCTCTCTCTCTCTCTCTCTCTCTCTCTCTCTCTCTCTCTCTCTCTCTCTCTCTCCAGCGTCTGTTTACTGCTCGCGTTGATGGTGTTCTTGATTTCATTGGAAAAAAGGGAATTCCAAGTGTCTGCTGTTCCTGGAGCAGAATGCTTGGGCGTGCTGCCAATGGCCCTCCCGATGTCCTGTGACGTGGACGCGATGTTAGCTGTGCAGGATGTCGGGGAAGGAAGTGAAGGGAGGGGGGTGACTGCTGTTTCAGTAGTCGTTTGGGTCATTTTACCTTTCAAGTGAGCTCGCTGAAGACTGGTTCACCACTGGGTCTTTACTATACTCCTTTGCTATCCTCCATGTGTGTGTGTGTGTCCTCATCTCCTCTCAGTGAACCAATGGCACTCGAAGCTCGTGATTCGAATTTTGAGCACGCGCATAAAAAAAAAAAAAAAAAAATATTGGGGGTCCTTCTCTATTTCACCAAAAGAATCTTTGCTCCGTTTTCTTTTCTCCAGTCTGTGTCCTTCGTCATCATCAGTTTACGGCCGAATGTTCTCCAATTAATTCGACTAAGTTGCTTCTCCTTTGTTTGGGCGAGTTGAATCCGCGTGAGAGAAGATCCCTTAGCTTATTTACACCTCCGACAAAGGGAGCGTCGCTCTCCATTCTGATCCCTAACCTTTACATTTCTTCCTCATTGTTGTGTGTTTACCGAATGTCTGCTGTGCCTCTGGAGTCGGCCATTACACACAGACACACACACCTCTGGGTGTTTGCTCACCCAAGAGTGATTCCCACTGCAGGTCGGGCACCTCAACGATCAATTCGCCTCACGTTACACGGCCGCTGCTGAAATGAAATATATACAGATTCACCTCCACGACGGCGGGTGTTGCGCCGTGGTGGCTCAGTAGCCACCACAGTTGTGATTCGAGGTCCGTGCATCTGAGGTGGTCATGCCACATATTAAAGTGTACGGAAGGCGCGCTTGTGGTAAAACAAATTCAGCGCATTAAATTTTTTCTCGCTAGTTCATGCACTTGCTGATTAATGACTAAGAAAAAAACGTGTCAAATAGTCAACATAGTTCTTTTTTTTCTGTAGTTGTTCAACTGACTTGCTTCTACTGGTTTCCTAGGCTGCAATGTTGTTTTCTAGCTATTTCTACCTTACGTGTATACTTGGTTGAAGGCTAGATTTCGAGCTGGGTCGCTGAGGTTATCAAAGCAGGATTCTCTATTCCTCATCTGCTCTATGTACATTCCTGTACTCTCACATCTCGTGTGCTATAGATCAACGCAACAACCACCTCTTGGGTTTTAGTGTTGATAACTAACACCTCTGTTAACTCTTTCGAGGGATTCAGTAGTTCAACTGTTATCAGTGAATCCCTTACGTACAACTAAAGTCTTCTAGGATATCCTTCCTAGTCATGAGTCAAACCTCCATATCCTGTGATTCAGGATCCAGACCTCTTTGTAAGTGGCATCATATATATATATATATATATATATATATATATATATATATATATATATATATATATATATATATATGTGTGTGTGTGTGTGTATGTATTTCAACATTAGGTGATCACCACTGTGTTTGTCTCAGTCAGTAACCCACTGACAAAAAGGATTTTTAATAGATTTGTGTTCGATTTAAGTCACCTTAATGAGCAAGTGTGAAATCACGTTTCCTGTATGCAGAGTTACTAGGAGAATATCTTCTACGAAATTTTTCCTTTATTCTGTCCTGGTCCAGCAGTTGCAAGGATCGAATCCCTGAGGTGCTGGGAAATAATAAGTCATCAGTTCATCCGACTCCTTGAACGATACAATGAGGATCATTTCTCTTACTTTGTTTCTTCCCATAGTTGTGCTCCTCACACCCCACCCCTTGTGTGTGTGTGTGTGTGTGTGTGTGTGTGTTAAGACATCATTTGAATGCAAACTGCAACACGAGTGCAAAACTCCTTTTCCGTAACATATAACCATTAATAGTAATCACACACACCCACCCACACACACACACACACACACACACACACACACACACTACGTACGTAAAATACATGAAAATAATCACACATTTCAGTGGTGTTCTGCTGAACACGATCACATACAACTCAGCGATGCTCTGTTGCCCCTTCGACACCCAGGCGATGTCCCCTGGCCTGAACCCTTGGGTGGGGTTCCTCGAGTCTTGAACCCTGAAGTTATCAGACCTGAACCCCAGATGGGAAGAGTAAACTATGCAAGACAGAATATTCTGTATATTGTCAGACGTCGAGGATAGATAATGAAAAATGTTCGTTCCACCATCCCCAGAGCCCTGGGAGCTAATCCCGACCTTGATCCTCAGTGTGTCGTCCCAAGCTCTGGGTACCTGAAGAACGCCCCAAGCTCTGGGTACCTGAAGAACGCCCCAATGAGTTCGAATCCTGGACGTGGTAGTCGGACCATACCTGACCTAGGTGTTCATCCTCCCATAGGGGATTGTCGACAAGTGGGTACCTGGTTCAGGATGGTGTATGTGTGTATAAACACATATACATAGGAGTCAAGTTATGGTACATGTATATAAGGATAAGAGACGGGGCAACACAGGCGTAAAATTCTCTCCCCATAACACACTAACAGCAATCACAAACAGAAATCCAACAAACACAAAAACACACAAACACATCGGCGGACAAACACACGTGAAAACACACAGACACACACTTCATACACGGACAACTACACATGTCCACCAATTAATACGTAAAGACACACGTTAGTACCATCATCAAATCCTTCGACTATCGCCTCTACAATCTTCGCCAAGGCACCTGGAATCCCCCTCATCTCTAACTCACTAATGTCATCGTATCTTTCATCTCTCATAAATCCATTAGCGCCCTCCTCACCTCGTCTTCCTTCATCTCCACCACACATGGGTTAAAGCCACCGTATCTTTTATCTCTCATAAATCCATTAGCGCCCTCCTCACCTCGTCTTCCTTCATCTCCACCACACATGGGTTAAAGCCACCGTATCTTTTATCTCTCATAAATCCATTAGCGCCCTCCTCACCTCGTCTTCCTTCATCTCCACCACACATGGGTTAAAGCCATCGTATCTTTTATCTCTCATAAATCCATTAGCGCCCTCCTCACCTCGTCTTCCTTCATCTCCACCACACATGGGTTAAAGTCATCGTATCTTCTATCTCTCCTACAATCATTAGCGCCCTCCTCACCTCGTCTTCCTTCATCTCCACCACACATGGGTTAAAGCCATCGTATCTTTTATCTCTCATAAATCCATTAGCGCCCTCCTCACCTCGTCTTCCTTCATCTCCACCACACATGGGTTAAAGTCATCGTATCTTCTATCTCTCCTACAATCATTAGCGCCCTCCTCACCTCGTCTTCCTTCATCTCCACCACACATGGGTTAAAGCCATCGTATCTTTTATCTCTCATAAATCCATTAGCGCCCTCCTCACCTTGTCTTCCTTCATCTCCACCACACATGAGTTAAAGCCATCGTATGTTTCATCTCTCCTAAAATCATTAGCGCCTTCCTCACCTCGTCTTCCTTCATCTCCACCACACATGGGTTAAAACCATCGTATCTTTTATCTCTCATAAATCCATTAGCGCCTTCCTCACCTCGTCTTCCTTCATCTGCACCACACAAGAGAGTGGTATGGATACCCACAGTAATAGCTATCGAAGAAGGGGGAAAGTGAGCCACTGCTGCCGTGCAGAGCAAAGAGGGTTAAGTTCCGAGGACAGACTTGTGGGGGGAGAGGAGCTAAGTCGGATTACCCTGGGCTCCTGACTTTGTTCCAGCTGTAGCATGTAAACAGAACCTCCCATCAAGTGAGGGCCTGGTGCTACATCCACTCATTACACCCACCTTGTGTTACCCCCACTCATAGCATTACAGCCATCTAGTGTTACACTCACTCATAACATTACACTCGCCTAGCGTTACACCCACTCATAACATTACAAGAACCTAGTTTATCTATATTCACTCATACCATTTCACCCACCTAGTGTTACATCCACTCATAACATTACAGCCAACTAGCGTTACACCCACTCATAATATTACATCCACCTAGTGTTACACCCACTCGTTACTGCAACCCAATCCCCCCCCCCCACTAACTCATACCATTACTAACACTAAGTCAGGGTACATCCACCTGGTGCTCTACCCCCACCCGCTGTACTAGCCTACCACCCACTAGAAAGTCCTACTCGCATCACTTTCACCTGAAAGTGTGTAAGAGAGAGAGAGAGAGAGAGAGAGAGAGAGAGAGAGAGAGAGAGAGAGAGAGAGAGAGAGAGAGAGAGAGAGAGAGAGAATGGAAAGTATCAGGAAATGGTGGATGAGGTCGGGAAGACGAGAAACATAAAAAAAAAATATTAGAAGGGAGCAAAAAGAAAGAAAGGGAGAAATGAAGCAGGAAGAGAAAGGAGGAGGAGGAGGAGGAGGAGGAGGAGGAGGAAGAGAAGAGGTTTTGGGAGGTGTAGTCGAGTGGTCTGGGAACTACTGCTGGGCATATGTGGGGGAGGCATCATGTGTTTACCTATGCCGTGTGGATGAGTGGAGGCAGGAGCGTATGTGACCAACTGGTTGTGATTACCTCCATGTACTGCACCCTTGGTGCCCCCATCCCATGAAAACTTTCTCGACTATCATCACACAACTTTTTTAAACTCGTGCATGCTGTCCACATTCACTTTCTCATAACTCAGTTCATGTCAGTAATCCACTGTTATTATGCCTTAAAAGAAGTTTGTGAGTGTGTGTGTGTGTGTGTGTGTGTGTGTGTGTACTACTACTACTACTGCTAATAATAATATTAATAAAAATAATAATAATAATAATAATAATAATAATAATAATAATAATAATAATAATGATGATGATAATAATAATAGTAATAATAATAATAATAATAATAATAATAATAATAATAATAATAATAATGATAATAATAATAATGATGATAACAATAATAATAATAATAATAATAATAATAATAATAATAATGATGATGATAATAATAATAATAATAATAATAATAATAATAATGATAATAATAATAATGATGATAACAATAATAATAATAATAATAATAATAATAATAATAATAATAATGATGATGATGATGATGATAATAATAATAATAATGATAATAATAATAATAACAACGCCTTACTGAATTAACAAAAACCAAATCTGAAAATATATAGAACAAAATACGTACTCTATAAACATTGGAGCAATATAAAAAAAAGCGTCAAAACATCCAGTATCTACACAAACACAAAGATGAAGTTTACTCATTGTTGATATTGTTCGTGTAGCGGCCAGGGTGAGGTGGTATACTGTGATGCCGAACTGCATCTCGGGCGCAAGTCGTCTCTGGCGTCAAGGTGGTGATGGAGGCAGCGACGATGGGGGCAGCTTCGTCCCGCACGGTAGGACGAGCCCCAGGTCATGACCGGAGAGAATGCGTGTGTGTGTGTGTTGGGCGCCTCCTGGTATGTGGCGTGAGGTGTGGGGGGAAAGGGGAGTGTGAGGATGATCTTGCACGTCTTCTTCCACACCTTTACTACCAGCACCTGTTGTGTGGTGTAAGAAGACAAGGCGGGGAAGGTATAGGGTGTCTGGGTAGACTTTTACATGTGGAGATGTTCAGGAGTTTAGAGGCATCGAGTCCAAACTGCCTTCAGTTCTGGTGATGGTACCGACGTGTTTCATCCAGCCTGGTCTGTCCGTCCTCCAAGGCGACATTGCTTATGTTGTCCCTGACTCGACCATAAGGTCTGGTGTGAAGTCAATGAAGTTGAAAGCCACACAGGTCTTCCAAATGGCTAGTAGATGGTATAGGAGGCCTTTATATTACTAAACCTCTAGGTGTTTGTGGAGGATGCCGTGTCTGTGCTCGTCACAGCCCACTCAGACACAGAACTTTCACAGGGTAGACTGAGGATCGGGGTGATGGCAATGGGCCGTAGGTCATTACCACTGTGGCCTCGTTGACTCATGGAGTGGGAGAACATGTAATGTATTCTTCCAATCAGTGGAGCAGTCTGACTGACGGAGGGAAACCCTAATGACGAAGCAGGGGAGTCTGGACACTTTATGGCAGAACTCCTTGTACAGTTAAACAGGGAAGTCTATTGGTGTAGTGGAGCGCTATACAATGAGGCTGTGTAACCATCTGGCGACTTTAGATTTTTGCAGCGTGTGTGTGTGTGTGTGTGTGTGTGTGTGTTCATATTTACACACGTCTACTGCACTCTATCGCACCAAATATCGAGGCAGAAGTTCCCAACGCTGCACCTCTGCCTAGCTTCTGTACCTGTAATAAAAGTATCCACAACTAGGCGACTACTGTCCTCACGAGGCCAGACGACGGGACACCAGCCACTCCACAGTACCTTAACAATGGCTAATCCAGACAGGTCGGGGGAGGTGAGGGGCACACGCACAAATGAAGGAACCTTTACAGTCGAAGTACAAGTTCGAGTCCACCAGTCTATACCTTTCCTGGGTACCGCTGTCTGGCCTTGGATCCGGTCTATTGATCCCGCTTGGCACGCTCGCAGAATCTTTTGAATACAATCTCACGCCCACTGAGGAGCGCGCGATACTATCTCTGGAGGCCGCGTCTTCATGGCGGCCGGTACCATATACAGAACTGACGGGACGACGCGCAACCCTTGTGTTACAAGGACCAGCCGTGGACGAGATACACCCCACACCTCTGTGTAGTGAGCCCCTCCCCAGATACGTTATCGTACGGGTGACCCCTAAGCGGTCGCCGAAATAACCCCGCCAAAGTCCCTCCCACACCCCTTCACTCACCGAACGACCTTACCAAGCCTACCATTCGCGTCACACACCACGATATATCTGTGAGTCGAATAATCTTCGTATCAATGAGCGACCGCATTAACTCATTCCTGACACCTTGGTATTGCCGAGACCCGGTGAAGCCACGCCCCAAAAGCTTATCATTAATCTCTGACCTTATCAAGCCTCCCCAAGTACCTCAATCCCAGCAACTCCTCCGCTAAGTAAGTCCCTCTTATCACAAAAAAAAACCTGTGTAGTCACATCTAACAAGCCTGGCATCTACGCATGACCTTAACAAGAACACCCACGTCCTTGGTTATCACTGACTGACCTTGTCAACTAGATACCACGTCACCTGGCAACAGAGGGTGACCTCCAGTGACTATACAATCAGTTCAGTGTGGTGGTTGTGCAGAGCCTGCTGGCTGGAGCCTCCATTAACAGCTTGGTGAACCACCGGCTCAACAGCTTGAAGACTCGACCTGAGCTGTGGGGTGGAAGACCTCCAAAGCCTTCGTAATGCACACCACACCACCTTTTGGTGCAAGAGACGCCACTATACATTTGTAAGCCCTGTCTATCCACACCTTCAGTAGTATCTGGCCTTCACGTAATGCTTATTCTGAGCCACATATACACTGGAGCATCCTAGCATTCCCCTTGCTCAACAGTCCTAGTTACCATCATACTCAGCAGTCTCCCAGTGCTCTAACAACACGTTCAGCAGTCCGAGCGACATATCCACACATCCAGCAGTCCTAGCCACACAGCCACATACTCATCTGGCCTAGCCACACAGCCACACACTCAGTCGTCCTATGTCTAACTGGATATTGATTGGTCATGTACTGGACACTGAATAATAATAATAATAATAATAATAATAATAATAATAATAATAATAATAATAATAATAACAGCTTTTCCCAATTTAACGAAGTAGCATCAGCCACAAACGAGCAAGGCCTCATTTGCATACACCTACTCTGTACTACCTCATTACAACCTTTCTAACAAGCTTCTTTACATCATGTTACTTCCCCTGGTTGATCTATCCTTCCAGCTTTCAGAGAAGTGTTCACTGTCCACGTCAACAATGTGGTTCAAAAACTTAAAAGCTTGTGATCAGGTCACCCCTCATTCTTCTCTCCTTTAAAGTGAACAAATGTAAGGCCTCTAACCTTTCCCTTGTAGGTCATCTCCCTCCATTCTGTCACCTCTTCTGCTTGCCCTCCTCCGCACTCTTCCCTGGGCTTCTTTAGGCGAGGTGACCAAACCTGACACACATATTTTAGCTCTGGCCTTATGTAGGACGTGAACAGCACGCTTGCTGAATATTCCTTTGTCCCCCGAACTTTCAAGTAATTCTTATATTCGCCAGCAGACGGTCTTCCTCGTGTGTTCTCCTAAAGTGGGACTCTGATGGCGACAGGTTAGGGACGATGTCGACTTCCAAGACTCGCTTAGCACACACGATCGTCCAGCTTACTTCTTGCTGGGAACGTGTGTTGCTAGGACCATGTATTGCGAAGACCGTGTATTCCTAGGACTTCGTGTTGCTAATGGGACCACGAGCCACTAGGATTACGAGTTTAACAGGACCATGAGTTACTAAAAGGACACGAGTTATGAGGACCACTGGCCACTGAGACCACGGGTGATTGGGACTATGAGCTATGTCAAATTGCAGTGGTCGTGAGCCGTTGTAAGCACCACACAGCTACCGGGATTGGCAAGTGTGTGTGTGTGTGTGTGTGTGTGTGTGTGTGTGTGTGTGTGTGTGTGTGTGTGTGTGTGTGTCAGTGCCCAGGAGTCCTGGTGAGTCACCTGGCGGAGCACTTCCCCAACACCAACCTTGACACTCAACACCTCCAGTAGTGGACAGGAGGCCGCCCACCAACCCAACCCGCCCTGCCCCTGGGTATTACAATGTTGACCGGCCTCTCGCGAAAGAAATGACGTATTGTGACAGGCGTCACTCCCCTCGCTCTGACGGGAGGCCACTGAGACTCGTTGGTGGTGGTGGTGGTGGTGGTCGAGTGCGGGAACGGACTCGAATCCCCGACGGACGCGTTCTATACGGACATGACCAAACTCGTGCGCTCAGTCAGACTTGAGGCTCCTTGATAAGCATTGAATCCGTGGCGATGATCGGATAACATAACCTCCCTCTACCTTGTGGGGGGGGGGAAACTGAGTTAGCTTACGACGAACTCGACATGATTCCACCACGAACCCAACCTGATCTTGACGAAACCCGACTGGATTGGGTGGAGGATTTGATACGACGGAATGAACCTGACGACACATAACATGACCCACACACACACACACCGTCCCACGGGCACAAGTGGACGGGTCAGGTTTCAGGTGAGGGAACCGAACAAAGGAACCCGACCGCCGTCGCCACCACCAGGACAAGTTCCAGGTGAGGTGAGGGAGGACACCAGGACACACTCGAGGTGGGTGAGGGTGAACACCAGGACACACTCGAGGTGGGGGAGGGAGGACACCATGACACACTCGAGGTGGGGGAGAGGATGAGGGAGGACACCAGGATACACTCGAGGTGGGTGAGGGTGAACACCAGGACACACTCGAGGTGGGGGAGGGAGGACACTATGACACACTCGAGGTGGATGAGGGAGAACACCAGGACACACTCGAGGTGGGTGAGGGTGAACACCAGGACACACTCGAGGTGGGGGAGGGAGGACACTATGACACACTCGAGGTGGATGAGGGAGAACACCAGGACACACTCGAGGTGGGTGAGGGTGAACACCAGGACACACTCGAGGTGGGGGAGGGAGGACACTATGACACACTCGAGGTGGATGAGGGAGAACACCAGGACACACTCGAGGTGGATGAGGGAGGACACCAGGACACACTCGAGGTGGGTGAGGGTGAACACCAGGACACACTCGAGGTGGGGGAGGGAGGACACTATGACACACTCGAGGTGGATGAGGGAGAACACCAGGACACACTCGAGGTGGGTGAGGGAGGACACCAGGACACACTCGAGGTGGGGGAGGACACTATGACACACTCGAGGTGGGGTTACGGAACCAGGATAAGTTCCAGGTGGTGTCAGGAAAAGCACCAGGACATGTTCCAGGTGAAACTATAGAGGGTACCAGGACGGGTTCCAGGTGGGGTGAAGGTACCAGGACAGGTTCCAGGTGGGGTGAGGGTACCAGGACAGGTTCCAGGTGGGGTGAGGGTACCAGGACAGGTTCCAGGTGGGGTGAGGGTACCAGGAGAGGTTTCAGGTGGAGTGAGGGTACCAGGACAGGTTTCAGGTGGAGTGAGGATGCCAGGACAGGTTTCAGGTGGAGTGAGGGTATCAGGACAGGTTCCAGGTGGGGTGAAGGTACCAGGACAGGTTCCAGGTGGGGTGAGGGTACCAGGAGAGGTTCCAGGTGGGGTGAGGATGCCAGCACAGGTTCCAGGTGGGGTGAGGGTACCAGGACAGGTTCCAGTTGGAGTGACGACATGAGGAGAAACTCCAGGTAGGATGAGGACACCAGGGCATGTTCCAGGTGGGGAGGAAGGGCACCAGGACAAGGTGGGGGCTGGGGGGCGGGAACGCAGGTGAGGCTCCAGCACCACAGTGGCAGGCAGGGTCGGGAGTGGCGCGTCATCAGGGAAGATTACGTCACCAGCACGAGTGCCTCGCCTCCTCCTATCGTCACGACCTGTCGCTCCTCCAGCAGCTGTTCTCTGCCTTCCCAGTCTTACCCTCCCCATGCCTTCCCTTCCTCCTACTCTCTTACCTTACTTCACCATCTTATACTTTCCATGCCTTCCCTACTTGTTTACTTTACCTTCACTATCTTACCCTCTTCATACCTTCCCTCCTTGCTTACTTTATCCTCCCTATGTACTCTCGCTTTAACCTTCCTTCACTATCACACACACACACACACACACACACACACACCAGCCTAAGCCAGGTACTCATTTATCGACCAACTCAGAGGAGAGGATGTGATGAACTCCTGCGTTGGATTGTAGGCCGACTGCCGCTCATAGGATTCGAACCCATGCGGGCCCGCCCCCGTGGGCCCGTGCGTGACTCACGGTCAGTAATGCTAACCGCTACACCATGGAGTCCCGTGTGTGTGTGTGTGTGTGTGTGTGTGTGTGTGATGATAACGCCCCTGTGTGGTTGTCGACGTGTGGGTTTATGCACGCAGTGGAATGTGTGCACAGCAGAGCGTGTGCGTGGCCGGGTGAGGCTCTGTGTACACCGGGTGATGCACAGTAGTCAGTGTACACACCACACGTGATGATGACACGTGCGTTTGTGCACCTGTACGAGTGGAGGTGCTTTAATGTATGAGTGTCATAATCATCTATTTGTACTGTATGGAGAGCGAGTTCCGCGCTCGCGTCTCGTGAACTTTAATATCATACATTTTACAAACTTGTGCACACTTTGCTCATTCACAGTCTCGCAACAGAGGCCATTCCATTCATCCATCTGTCATAATGTAAAAGTTCTTCTTTACATCCCTAATGAATTCACTGTTTAACTTCATGTTACGGTCTCTAACCTCGTTCTATGCACCTTTCGTAGGACTGTCTATTGTTTACGTCATAAAACTGATTTACAAACATATATGATGTGATGAGGTCAACCCAAACTATTCCCTCCTCCATGGTAGGGCAAATCTACGGCCTCTAGTCTTTCCCTATAACTCACGTCTCTTAATTCTAGTACCATCTTTAGTCCCTCTCCTCTAGACCTTCTCTATTAGCTCTTCGTTGCTTCCCTAAGTGACGGAACCTGAGAGTCGTATTCTTTTTTAGCCTTAAGTGGCCTGTGAGCGGCTTGCTGAATAGTTCCTTATCCAGGAGGGTAAGAAGGCCACTGTCGACCCCCAGTTCTCTCTCTCTCTCACACACACACACACACACACACACACACACACACACACACACAGATTCCTGCGGCTTATTTCCAATCAGATGATATTCATATCAAGGCCGCCTTTCGTAGCGTAACCCACCACCTCCATTACTTCTCACTTGCTCGGGTTGAATTTCATTAACCACGTATCAAGACCTCGACTTAAGAGCCTGTCTAAGTCCCTTTGTAAGTTGATGCAATCCTGCCGCCTTTCCACTTCCCCCATGACCTTGGCATCATCTGCAAACACACCCACACCCACACACACGTCACACTCAGCCAGGCGCCCAGTTATCGACATGAGCCAAGGGAGGGGCAACCATCCTGGTCCTCCTCTAATAGCTTACATCTCTAGCCCATAATAAACATAGAAAAAAATAATGATCTAAATCACTACAAACCATTGAATACCTATCAAGGTGCATCACACAGTCAGTAATGAAGGAAGGACGGAAGGAACAGACAGGAAGGATAGCTCTGGATCTGAAGGTCTTTGACGAGGTATCCTTAATTCTGAACCAACATACAGACGGAGAGAGGATAGTGAAGCAAATAGGAGTAGAGCCAGGAAGGCAACACGACTGTGGTGGATCAGATTCAAGTGAGGAATGGAAAAAAGAAGTGTAAACAGGAGTCTCCAGGAGCGGAGGTGACCACACGTGTTACCCAAGTCGCTTCACAAGACCCAGCCACTTCGGCCCACCTGAGGTGGACCAAAGTGGCCGCCAGCCGCGTCTTCTATCACACACACACACACACACACACACACCAGGTACTGACCACCATTTGGACCAACACCCGTCACTTCCACCTCCTGCTGTCGCCGTCCTCAACACGAGGTCTCACCAGCACCATACGAGCAGGTTTAGTAGTGATCATGGACCAAGCCCTGCATCCTGAACCTCTTTTGACTCCTTGAATATGACCGTACCTCCCTCTAGCAAGACTCACGACTTGAATATGACCGTACCTCCCTCTAGCAAGACTCCACCATCCTTGAATACGACGGTACCACCCTTGAGAACGAAGGTACCATCGAATGACCACGGTACAAGAAGGTACCATCCAATGACCACTTTGATAACGCAGCCTGGGTTTTGCCATGAGAACATGCCAACCGCAGCTCTATAAAAAAAAAAAAAAACTCTTAAATACCACTTTTTATCAAGAACGTGTCAGAGGAGGTTTCCAAAGCTCTTTCGCTAACACACCGTACTCAACACAAGATCAGAACAGCTTTCCAAACTTCTCTTATATACCATTCTTTTCTGAGAACGGGTCCGGGACGACATCCACACCACAACTGCACCACCACCTAACCTAAATAATCGAGAAGATATTGACAAAGTCTCGAGTTTTTTTTAAAAATCTTTTACGTCCTCAGGGAAAACATTTCAGATTATATATATATATATATATATATATATATATATATATACGCTTGTGAGGAGGAGGATTGTGTTAATTGATGTACCTCTAGCACACTGTAGAATACGAGAGGTGCATTACACCTAGGCACAACACACACACACACACACACACACACACACCAGACCCAGCCACCTACAGGACGACCACTGAGCGTGACGGGCACGGCCCTTGAGCGCGACGTTACGACCCCTGAGCGTGACGGTACGACCCTTGCGCACGACCCTTGCGTACGATGGCCTGGCATGTGATCTGTCTTTTAGGGGTTAATTACTCCAGCACGATCTTTGATTATAATAGCGTCATCTCTGACCTAACCATTAAGAGGTCAAATCCTTAAAAGCTAGCCCCTTAAGCCCAAAAGTCGTAAAGTCGCCCTTAAAAGGAAGTAAAAAACCCCTTCAATTAATTGTAATACGAAAGGCAATATATGTGAACCACACTTACCTTACGACAACACATCATCCACAAACCAAGACGATCTTTCTCACAAACGCAAAGAAACATTCAAACGAAACTGAGCCGTGTAAACCACTCCCTGGAGGCTATACTGAACTCACGCCTTTTTAAAATATACTCGAGAGTCTGCAGCTAACGACGCGCGCTGCTCTGTATGAACCAGAACCTGAACTTAGATTAAACAGAAGTGAATTAGTTGGATACACTCGGCTCTCCTGCACCACACCCCCGACAGTGGCTCCCCTGAAGGATGGGAACTAATCTCCCGCCGTATTGAGTTAAGCCTCTCGCGCCTCACTCTGTTGATGATGGATTACCGGGAAGTGTGTGTGTGTGTGTGTGTGTGTGTGTGTGTGTGTGTGTGTGTGTGTGTTCCACGCTGAAGGGAAGAGCCCCTTCCTACCTACATGATGAGGCCCTTGAGCACGACGGTATGATCTTTAAGCACGAAGAGGCTTGAACCTTCAGCAAGACGGTGCAATCCTTGGGTATGATGGCTTGGCCTCTGGCCTAACACTTATGGATCAAATAAAAGGGCCAGGTCGCACCGTCGTGCTCAAGGCTCGTATCGTCGTGCTTACCATGAGCAGGCTGTTGTGATGTGAGGCTGAGTCTGATCGCTTTCATCTGGATGCAGATACGAGTATCAGTATCCCTCCTGGAGAGAGAGAGAGAGAGAGAGAGAGAGAGAGAGAGAGAGAGAGAGAGAGAGAGAGAGAGAGAGAGAGAGAGAGAGAGGTGTGCCTCATATACTTACATCTTGCTCTTTGATAAAGCTTATCAAAACCCTGTGCAGAAAGACATTGCAGCCGTCGATAAAATTGACTTTTTTTTTTTAAGAAATCAAAGATGAGCTTCGAAAGACAATAATAGTAGGATTAGTTTATAGGTTCCCCTAGAACAAACACCAGAGGCAGACGAAATACTATATGACCAGATAGCAGAAGTTAGGAATGAAAACGATTCAATCAAGAGTGGACATTATCAAAGCATTATCTTCTAAGTTGGGAGAATCTCTTTCCAGTCACTCGGCTCGTGGGTTTTACCTCAATCTACTTGGCAGAGCCCAAATACCATTAGATGATACAACTACGAGAGACGAGAATATATTAGATTCAGTTCTGACTACAAATGAAGATCTCGTTAACAATGTTGAAGACGGAGAAATGTCTGATACAAATAATCACCGGCGAATTACTTTTCACCCAACTTTTAACACTGCCTCTAATGCTGGTCAACATGAGAGTCGCAGAGAAAAGAAAAATACACCAGATTTTACACAAGCAAATTCTAAAGATCTTCGCATTGCTCCAGACTGGCAAACTTGGGATGGTATTATAAATGGAAGCTTAGGAGAAGCTTCAGTAAAACGTTCAAAGCAGTGGAGGGAACATCTGTGCCAACGCGTAGTAGACGGGTTTTCCAATACGAAGCCAAAATGGTGGAACGATGACATTAAGATGTGTCTGTCGTCTAAGAACAGCCTCAAAAGGGACCCAGTGGTCGGCCTGCTGTTTGAATTCCTTTCTATCTTGATGCTGTTATTACACTGGTGGTGATGGTACAGTAGTGCGAGACATGCTGGTAATCGCACACCCTTCCTCCACTGAACACCAGAGATAGCGTGACCAAAAAGATTAACGTCGTCCACCACATCTTTCGTCCACCAGAAGTCGTGGTGATCTGCATGAAGAACGAATAATGGTGCACAAACCCTAGGTTATCATCTCAGCTGACTCCAAGAGAGTTTCTGATGGGCAGGCCAGATTCTGGTGCGCTGGAGTTAATGCCACTGTACTGTGATGTACAGCGCGGAACTGCGTCTGTGTTGTGTCCTGTACATATACACCGACCCAGTCTGAGACCTCAGAGGTGGGGGACAATGAGACCACTGGGAAACGAAAGGACCCCAGGCTCTTACGACGAGGGCGAGTCAGCGGTTGGTTGGGGGGACGGACCGGCAGGGCAGGAGGCACAGGTTTTGAACATGGAAGACACGAACTGGCGGGAAAGAGGGAATGTGACGCATGACGACGATGAGGATGATGATGCGGGATAGTGAGGGGGGAAAGTGATCTCGAGAAAGCTGGTCGTGGCCGGCTGCTGCTGCTGGTGGTGGTGTCTGTGCTGAGTGCGGATGTGAAGGGAGCGCAAGAGGCTGTCTTATCTACCACCACCTGCCATGCTCGGCCATGTGACACCGTCATCATGCCAAAACACGTGTGCCATCACCACCGCTTCGATGATTGCCACCACTACACCTGAGCCTTCACCGAACCACTCACAACCCCCAGTAATGATCACAACCGGTGAGACACGAGTCACAGTACCACCAACACAATGATGCTCATGCCACCACTACCATCACCCCTCACGCTACCATCACCACCACCACCACCCCACTACCATCACCCCTCACGCTACCACCACCACAACTCACCCCACTACCATCGCCCCTCACGCTACCACCACAACTACCACTCACCCCACTACCATCACCCCTCACACTACCATCACCACCACCCACCCCACTACCATCACCCCTCACGCTACCATCACCACCACCCACCCCACTACCATCACCCCTCACGCTACCACCACAACACCACTCACCCCACTACCATCACCCCTCACACTACCATCACCACCACCCACCCCACTACCATCACCCCTCACGCTACCATCACCACCATCCACCCCACTACCATCACCCCTCACGCTACCATCACCACCACCCACCCCACTACCATCACCCCTCACGCTACCATCACCACCACCCACCCCTACTACCATCACCCCTCACGCTACCATCACCACCACCCACCCCACTACCATCACCCCTCACGCTACCATCACCACCATCCACCCCACTACCATCACCCCTCACGCTACCATCACCACCACCCACCCCACTACCATCACCCCTCACGCTACCATCACCACCACCCACCCTACTACCATCACCCCTCACGCTACCACCACAACTACCACTCACCCCACTACCATCACCCCTCACGCTACCACCACAACTACCACTCACCCCACTACCATCACCCTTCACGCTACCACCACAACTACCACTCACCCCACTACCATCACCCCTCACGCTACCATCACCACCACCCACCCCACTACCATCACCCTTCACGCTACCACCACAACTACCACTCACCCCACTACCATCACCCCTCACGCTACCATCACCACCACCCACCCCACTAACATCGCCCTTCACGCTACCATCACCACCACTCACCCCACTACCATCACCCCTCACGCTACCACCACAACTACCACTCACCCCACTACCATCACCCCTCACACTACCCCAACACCGTTAGCGCCACACTATCAACACAAACACCCACCCGACTACCATCATCCACACGCTACCACCACTTATCCCACCACTACCACCACCCTTCACACTACCACCCCCATTATCTCCACCATCACTCACACTACTACTAGCACAGACGTCACCTCTACTATCACTCACATCCCCGACTGTCAATAACAACCACAGCACCACCACCACCACCACTCAAATCACAACCATCACCATTATATCTTGACCACTACCACCTGAACCACAACCTCCACCACTGAATCACATCCACCCTCATCACCACTGAGTCACAGTTGCGACTAATGAATCACAACCAACACCAAATGAATCACAACCACCCCCACCAAATAAATCACAACCATCACCAGTATATCCTGCACACCAGCATGATGTACTGTTGTACGGCCTGCACACCAGCATGATGTACTGTTGTACAGCCTGCACACCAGCATGATGTACTGTTGTACAGCCTGCACACCAGCATGATGTACTGTTGTACAGCCTGCACACCAGCATGATGTACTGTTGTACAGCCTATACATCATATGAATTACTGTTGTACATCCTGCATACCAGAATGATGTACTACTGTACAACCTGTGTACAGCATGTTGTACAAGGCTCTCCGCCTGACGTGACCACATTCACAAGAATGGCCTGCGTCACCGTCCGGGACCACACCCAATGATCATGGTAAAACCTCTCCTCATCTGTACTGCTGAATTCCCGAGCTCTGAACACACACACGCTTGGCTACTACTACGTCATGATGCAGCCTCATATATATATATATATATATATATATATATATATATATATATATATATATATATATATATATTCCTGTGAGTCCACGGGGAAAATGAAACATGAAAAGTTCCTAAGTGCACTTTCGTGTAATAATCACATCATCAGGAGAGACACAAGAGAGAAATATAACAGTCAGTTGATATACATCGAAGAGACGAAGCTAGGACGCCATTTGGTAAACATGTATTTGGTAAACATATATTTCCTCTATGAGTCCACGGGGAAAATGAAACACGAAGTTCCCAAGCATACTTTCGTCAAATAATCATATCATCAGGGGAGATACAAGAAAGTAATATAAGTCAGTTGATATACAACGAAGAGACATAGCTTGGACGCCATTTGGTAAACACGCATCTCCCCTGATGATGTGATTATTACACGAAAGTGCACTTGGGAACTTATGGCGTTTCATCTTTCCCCGTGGACTCATAGGAATATACTTGATCACGCGCAAAATTGTGATTCTCTCCAATATATATATATATATATATATATATATATATATATATATATATATATATATATATATATATATATATATATATAATATTCCTGAGTCCACGGAGAAAATGAAACACGATAAGTTCCCAAGTGCACTTTCGTGTAATAATCACATCGTTAGGGGAGATACAAGGAAAGAAAGGTAAGTCAGTTGATATACAACGATGAGACGTAGCTCGACGCTGATTAGGGGCAGCCAACCTTCACAATGGCAGCGACTTTGCGTACATTACTAATGTGGTCTTGTGATCAAGATTACTCGCGGCGTTCACTCACACGATCATTTCGACCCGGTAGACCAGTTTTCGTCCAGATAATCACCTGCTGTCTCAAAGTGGATGACGTCATGTGGCCTCCTGACGTATATACCCGGGCAAGACGGCTATAAGTCCGTTATAAATATCACCCAAACACTGTGGGACGGTCACTGATACACGACAAGTGCGTCGTGTGGACACACCCACCGAACTGACGTCGCTCCAAGTCGGTGTCAGGGACAACAGGCGCTCAACCAGACCCTGTTATGACGGTTTCTACCTGACACTGTATAGCATCAAGCGACTGTAATCCTACAGTTGATCCTCTATAAGGCTTGCCTCCGGCCGATCTGTCATCAGGCACCTCCGTACCGAACCACATGACACGCTGCGGGAACTATCTTACAGGTAAGGGAGCCAGTGTCCCTACACCACAGGGTAGGTAGCCAGTGTCCCTACACCACAGGGTAGGTAGCCAATGTTCCCTACACCACAGGGTAGGTAGCCAGTGTTCCCACACCACAGGGTAGGTAGCCAGTGTTCCCTACACCACAGGGTAGGTAGCCAGTGTTCCCACACCACAGGGTAGGTAGCCAGTGTTCCCACACCACAGGGTAGGTAGCCAGTGTTCCCTACACCACAGGGTAGGTAGCCAGTGTTCCTACACCACAGGGTAGGTAGCCAGTGTTCCTACACCACAGGGTAGGTAGCCAGTGTTCCTACACCACAGGGTAGGTAGCCAGTGTTCCCACACCATAGGGTAGGTAGCCAGTGTTCCCACACCACAGGGTAGGTAGCCAGTGTTCCCTACACCACAGGGTAGGTAGCCAGTGTTCCTACACCACAGGGTAGGTAGCCAGTGTTCCCTACACCACAGGGTAGGTAGCCAGTGTTCCCTACACCACAGGGTTGGTAGCCAGTGTTGCTGCACCATTATGGGAGATGCGCCAAAAGGATAACGTACTATACATTATAACAACAATCTCCAGACGTACCCATATACACCACAGTTCAAAACCCTCGAAGATAACATGAAAAATAAAAAAAAACATTTCAGCTGATTCCTCAATGGGTATCAATATTTCTTTTTTTTCTCTCTCCTGTTCTCTGGGTCAAATTAATTGCCGTCCTCGGCCTCATGCTAACAGATAATCTTAACTACATGGTCGTTACACTCACGCGTAAGTCGCTGTGAGTTCAGCACACTTAATAGATGTGACGTAAGAAGGGGTGGAAATAGTGCCTACACTATATGATTATTTATATAAGAATCTACATTAAGTTCAAAAACGAAAATAGTTACTTTCTCAAACTTATGAGCTAAGCTAACGATGTTAAACTTTTTTTTTTTTATTGGGAGGTCACAACTCAAGCAAAATCTGAGTTATAGTTATGGGTTTTTATACCAATCCATTCTCCAGTCGCTGGAGAAACAACACGCCTAAAGCGTCATGTTCATGTGAGTTAGAGTTATCAAGTTATGACTGAAGTCAATTTGCGGGTTCAAGTTCGGCGACTCCCATGCCATGTTACCACAAGCCACCACACAGGTACTTAGCAAAAGAAAACGGATCCTGAGAAACCGAGGTGATTGTTCAGACAGCTAACCTAAGTTAGGCTATGTCTACCCAAGAAGAGTATATCGTAACCTAAAACAACCTAACCTAACCTAGGGTGAGTTCTGGTTTCCTAAATGAAAATATGTTGGAACCTATAACCAACTAACGTAACCTAGGCGAGGTTCTGGTTCCCAAAGATGAATACGTTGGAACCTGGAGACACCTAACCTAGGTTAGGCTCCGGCTTCCAAAGGTGAATAGGTTGGAACCTATATCCAACTAACGTAACCTAGGTTAGGTTCTGGCTTCCAAAGGCGAATATGTTGGAACCTATATCCAACAAACCTGACCTAGGCGAGGTTCTGGTTCCCAACGGTGAATACAGTGGAACCTATATCCAACTAACCTGACCTAGGCGAGTTTCTGGCTTCCTAGCATGAATATGTAAAAAAAAAAACCTCCTGTCCATCCCACGCTATTCTGGATGGATTCAGGAAACGTGACTTCGACCGGGCGGTCGCGTACCGTGATTAATAGAACAGTATTACCTACTTCCCACAATCTAACCACAACGTTATTAGGCCATATCTCAAAACAGAAGACGACGCCAGGGAAATACATTTTTACATTAGTCTTATATAACAACGAATCTAACAGTGTCTCTCGACATATTTGCTACAGAGACTGCCATGAGCCATACTAATTTATTAAATGAAGGAACAGCATCCTAACATATAAATTCACTGATATTGTATAGATGCTAACCAAGTGTATATCGTCCTATAAAACTTGCAGGTGCAGGGCGCGAGCCAGCTGGTCCCTCCTCCTCCGTCTGCACGGGTATCCTGTATTGGCCTCTACCAGGAGGGCGGGAGGGGTGCTTTCCCTCACTAGACAGTGGAGAGACTGATACTATCATATCGGTCACTCCATTGCCTTGTTCCTCTTAACCCTGCATAGAGATATGCAGGGCCTTCCCACTTCATATTCATCCCCTCGAAACCACACACAAGTTACCACTCAGTGCGGAAACCTGACACGAGGAGGACTAGTAAACACAACGGTGGAGGGAGAGGAAGACAGATCCCAGGCAGGAAATGAGCGAGGTCTTCCTCTAGTGACACACACACACACACACACACACACACACAGAGGCCACATAGATATGGGAGATGGGAGATGCAGTTCACCTCTACCGCCGGGCGACGCTCCTGCAGTAGTACCACAGGCGAGGAACATGTGCAGGACGGCACTGACCCCAGCCGTGCCACCTCCTGGTGCCGTAAGGGGCCAGCCTGCACCAACCGCTGTAAACGTTGTCCAAGGAACCCCGGGTGGCGGATAACGGTCCATCAGCGCGCGCAGGAGGCGGGGGGAACACTGAGGAGTTCCAGGCCATTCTGTCAACTACAGTTTTAAGTGAAGCACCAGCGACAGGCCAGGGCGTCGGGTCAGCAGTGTGAGGGTAGGGATGGCCTGACCGTCGGAGCCTCTAGGACCACCAATGATGAACAGGTCTCCAGGAAATTCTCGTGTGAGCAAACACCTCAGAACAGATCTCCCGTTCTACTAGTTCAAGATGCTGAAGAACACTGAGGGAACCGAACCCCCAGCATCAATCAGTCAGGCAGACGCTGTCATTCACCCCACAAAACACACCGAGTCATATTCGCATCTACCTCAACCAGCTCGGAACTGTGAACTGTAAAAAGACTCTCGCTCATCCATGTTACATTCATTTCCGTGTCAGTCATCCTTTCAACTACAAATCTAACGTTCATCTCCTTCAGCAGCACCACTTGCAACCTCTCATGGTCGGCCACTGGCCCACTACGTCACCAGGCACACCACTCATTATGCAGCGCAGTTAAGACTTCTTCAGTATGCAAACTCGGGGACGTGAACACTTTGAAGATCGTAATACAGAAGACGCGACTTCTTCAACAAATGTCAACATCCGTCTCTTAACAAGTAGTTCACAACACTGTACACGTCCTCATGAGTGTACAATTCTTACACTGCCTCGATGTACACCACAGGGTCATGTGTACATCAGTACTTGTACAGAACCAATTGCTACTACTTGTACATATGACCACCAACATGGAAAACAAGCTTCAGGTATGTCTTCATCCCCATGTTACATCAGTCGTCAACGTTCACAAGCCGTGTGGCGTTTAATGCTAGTGTCAAACGGAGGCGCCACTTGTTGGTAAAGCATGTGTGCCAATCACTGGTGCCACATGTTCGTGCTAAGCGTTGATGTCACGTGATGTGACCACACACTGGCACCGAATGTTTGGTTGGGGAGTGTTGACACCTTGGTTTCATGCTGAAAGTTGATAGAGTGATCGTGTCTAGGATCGGTGTCACGTGCTGGTGCCAGTCATTGGTGCTGATTATTGGCACCACATGTTGGTGAGGATCACTGTCAACACAGATGGTGATCACTGGCACGGCATGTTGGTGATCATTTGCACCACATGTTGATGATCACTGGCACCACATGCTAGGTGATGATCCCTAGTGAGGCATGTTGGTGCCAAGCGCAGACGTTGCATGTTGATGCTAAGCGATGGGAGTCACACGTTGGTGCCAATCATTGGTGCCACGTGCTGGTTTCGAGCTTTCGTGCCATGCGCTATTTGCCAAGCGCCGGTGGCGCGTGTTGGTGTCAAGTGCTTGGTGCCGACGTGTTAGTGGTGAACACTGGTGCCAAGGGTTGGTGCCAAGCGCTGGACGTAAGGCAAGCCAGTAAAGTCAAAATTTCGGGGGAAATGTGTATGTGTTACGTCGTCCACCGAGATGAACTATGATGACAGGGACGTGAGGCAAGAGCATGATGAGGATGGCCTGTGTGGAGGAGGGTGGTTTGTGTGGTGCGTGGACAGTGTGATGGGTGACCACGGCGTTGGGTGGCTTGGCCAGCGTCCAGCCCTCGCCCTCACCAAGTTACTGGTCTCTTACCACAACCACAAACCAGCTTACGCTACGCCTCTCGGGTTGCTACACTCTCCCCTGTACTCCTGCGGGAGCACCCAGCTCCACACTGCCACACCGTTTGGGTAACGATGCTTCTCCTCCAGTGGCGGGGGCTATGCCCACCGGCACACTCTCGTCCAGGGCTACGGTTTTCGTCGTGGTGTAGCCTGCAACGCGTCCACTACATCCTTCTGCTGACCTAACTACTTCTATCTCTCCTGATCGTACTGGTGTTGTCTTGACAGTATGAGCTGATCCCCTTCCTCCACACTGCTGCTGACTAGGGGGAGTGTATGCGGCCTCGTCGCGCGACCGCCCCTTGCCCCCACCTCCTCTCTCCCTCAGCAACGTGTAGCGGAAGACCTGTGGGGTGGGGATGGGGGATGGGGGAAGGGGAGGGTCGTGAGTGAGGTACCGGAGGGCGGGCGGACGAAATGGCATGCCTGCGGTATCGTCGGACGGACGGACGGACGGACGGAAGCGTGCGTGCGTGTCTGTACCTGCCGAATGCCAATCAGTTAGGTGTGTCCGTCGGCCAGGTCAACGTGGAGCCTGTCGCACGCCGGGAGAGGTGAGGGGACCACCGCCAGCATCGTTGGGCAAGGCTCGTCGCATGCCGGGAGGGGGGGGACTCCATGGGCGGAGACCACCGCCAGCATCCCCGGGCTAGGCCTCTGGCACGCCGGGAGGAGGACACTGTAAGAAAGAGACCAATCGACTGCAGCGTGGACCACACAACCAGTGTCCCCGTAGTGTGACGCGAATCCTACACCGTGCATGGAATAAAGCTTGGGTTATCCCTGTGGACAGATGATATCATCACAATGAAAGTAGCCTGGAAAAGCTTCAGTAAAATTTTCAAAGCAGTAGAGGGAACAAATGTGGCAATGCGTGCTAAACGGACTTTTTCTAAATGGAAGCTACGGTGATAGAACGATGAAATAAAGAAGTGCCTTTTGTCTAAGAAAGCAGCTCATAAGCACCTCAAAGAGACCAACGACCAATATGAAAGAAGGAATTACTTAAATTTGCGTTGATGAGAGACTTATACGACAAATTAAACGTTGTATAAAAGCGCGTTTTGACGAAAATGGCATTGGAAACCTTAAGGAGTTTCATAGTTATGTCAGGAGCAAGAGAGTCATTATCCAGTCATCAGTGATTACGGAAAACGGTGACTTGCTTCAAGACAACAAAGCAACAGCAAAAACCTTGAATGAAGTTTTTTCTATTTGTATTTACAATAAAAGAAATGAATCATGTCCCGAATCCAGTTTCACTGATAAGTTACGTGAGCGTTCTGCATCATAGCAATATAAAAGCTGAAGACATACTATCAGAAATAAAAAAACGAAACTGAAATCAGTAAAACAGCAAGCCATGATAAGTTTCATCCGAGACAAAGGAAGAGGCGACAAATGAGATACTGAGCCCTTAATTGCTCTGTTCAATAAGTCACTTGTGATGGGAAACGTTCGATGGTTAAGCCCTTAATTGCTCTGATCAATGAGTCAATTGTTATGGGAAACGTTCCAAAAGAATGGAAGCTTGCCAATGTAACAACGACATTCAAAAAAAAAAAATAGTCACAACCCAGAAGCTATCGTCCAATCAGCTAAACGTCTATAGCTGGAAAACTTATAGAAACTATAATTAGAGAAAACAGTAAACCATTTAGAGGACCACCACTTCACCAAAATATCAGCATGGTTCTCGACGAAGTTGTTCATGTCTGATGTATCTGCTTGATTCACCTTATAATACAATCAGTTGATGTCATCCATCTGGTTTTCAAAAAGCTTTTGATATGGTTCCGCATCAAAGATTACTGGCAAAATTAAGTCACACTGTGTTGATGGGGTTGTACCTCGGTGGAGCTTCGAGCGAAGGTCAAGCCCTGGAATGGTTGGACGTACCAAGTGGCGTGCCACAAGGATCAGTCTTGGGACCGTTCCTCTTACCCATACATGTTAATGACACTGACAAAAGGCTGCGTTGCACGATACCAACAATCGCAGATGATTATAAGCTGGGATAGGAATCTGCAAGTAAACATGAGCGTCTGCAGCTTCAAATTAACATTAGAGAACACTGATGGACTGAACTCATTGGTAACGAGTTAATTTTAACATCGACGAGCGTAAAATTTTACATAACGGTAGTAAAAACGAAAAGGTAAGATATTGTATGAATTTTGCGGAACTACAGAGGGTAACTGAGGAAAAAGCCTTGGGCGTAATAATATCCGGTGACCTAAAATCAAAGTAGTAAATTGAAAAAAAAAAAAAATTCTTGGATTCATTGGTAGGGTTTCGAATTAAAGTCTAAGGGAATCATCCTTACTCTTTAACAATTCACAAGTGCCTCCCCATCTTGAATATTGTAATCAGTTTTGGTCATCCTACTTCACAAAAGACAGGATGAAGAAAGTACAGAGTCGATTCCCAGACTGAGAAACAAATCCTATGAGAAACGACTACACGAACTCAATCTATTTAGGTTGGAAAAGCTAGCAGGGGTTATAAAGGCTTTGATAATCTTGATCTAACAAGTTACTGAAGACTTGATTCGTCTGATTTCAGTTTCACTCGTAGTAATGGATACAAAACTCGTGGGCAAACGTTTTACCTCGAATGAAGCCAAGTGCTTTTTCAACAGAACTGTTAACAAATGGAACGATGTGTCAGAGTGGTTGAAAGCAGTGTCATAGATACATTCAAGAAGAGACGATAAACATTTCGCTTCAAGTCCACGACTAACATTACCTGTGCTTCCAAAGTTACAACGACAGTCTTCAGGTCTTTTTCTGTAAATCGTCTGTACACCTTTCTATTTTTATCCCACTAATTTGTGAGTTCCTGACATCTTTCCGTTTCACAATCAGCCTCGAAGGGGCCCAGTGGTCTGTTGCCATCTGATATTCTTCTGTATATATGGCAGATCCACCTTACTGGGTCAGCCTTACTAGATAGAGAAGTGTGGGATGGTCTCCCTGTCCCTCCTATCCTTCTCTCATGTCTTTCTCGTCCGTCTATGGTGCTACCTGCTCCTCCCGTCTCCCTCTACACCCTCCTTACTGCCACCCACGGCTGCTGTGTTTCCTTCCTGGTGGCGTCATGTGCCGCAGGCGACGCACACTGTGGTGATCCGTGCAGGGTGTGGCCACTCCTACTACCTTCACCTCGCCTCCTCCCTCCTCACACGCCCCTTCCCCGTTCCTCAACCACCACAACCTCCACTCCCTACCAGCCCTTCCAGCCAACCACCGCTGCCAAGACCGTACCTCCATCCCTCCTCACCACTACCATCACCGTACCTCCATTCCTCCTCACCACTACCATCACCGTGTCCTTATCTCTCCACCACTACCATCATCACCGTACCCCCATCCTTCCCCACAACAACTGCCACCACTATCCCCATACCTAACCACATCTCCCCCCTCACCAACTCCCCACTTGCCACCACAACCATCATCCTCTCCCCACCACCCCCCACACACCCCCCTAAACACCAACTCTTTCATCGCTCCTCACGAGCATTAAAATCGAATTTCCTTCAGTGTCGAACCCAAGCAATTCTTCAAATACGTAAGACCAAGAACGTGCAACACACAATAGGAACGCTAATAGCCGAACATGGTCAAGCAAATGACGATAACAAGGGAATGGCCTTCATGCTAGTTATATCCTCCAGCACCGTATATACAACTGAAGAATTATCATGCATATAACCGAAAAAAAAAAATTATCTTTTGAGGTGAGAGTGGTCAGGCAGCAGAGGTGAGAGTAGTGAGGCAGCAGAGGTTAGAGTAGTAAGGCAGCAGAGGTGAGACTAGTGAGGCAGCAGAGGTGAGAGTAGTGAGGCAGCAGAGGTGAGAGTAGAGACAGTAGAGGTGAGAGTAGCGACGCTGCAGAGGTGAAAGCAGCGAGGCACGAGTGATGAGAGCTGCGAGGCAGCAGAAGTGAGAGCTGCGAGGTAAGAAAGGTGAGAGGAGTGAGGCAGGAGAGGTGAAAGCAGCGAGGCAGGAGTGATGAGAGCTGCGAGGCAGCAGAAGTGAGAGCTGCGAGGCAAGAAAAGTGAGAGCAGTGAGGCAGGAGAGGTGAGAGCAGTGAGGCAAGAAAGGTGAGAGCAGCGAGGCAGGAGAGGTGAGAGCAGGAGCGGTGGGTCCAACACACTTGACAAAGACGGGCTGGAGCATCTCGGGGTGATCCGACCAGATCATCACGTGGTAGCCATCACTCACCGCGCCACACCTGACCACACCACACCACCACCACCAGCAGGAGGAGGACGACCCGGCAGATGGGGAGGAGTGTGGTTGGTGGGGTGTGTGGGGTGAGAGAAGGGGGGTAGGGTGACAAACAAGGAGGGGGGTAGAAAAAAAAATAACAAGGGGGAAGGGGGACGAAGGTGAGGTCAGAGAACAATGCCGGGGGTGTGGGGGAGGAGGACTGGCTCACAGGTTCAAAAAAAAATTATTAATCCCTGTCTCGCATGACAAATAAAGTGGCCTGGGGAGAGCCAGGGACGGTGGGGAACGAACAGAATACATGGAGGATAAAGCGAGGACGGACCTTCCTGGAGAGAGAGAGAGAGAGAGAGAGAGAGAGAGAGAGAGAGAGAGAGAGAGAGAGAGAGAGAGAGAGCATCAACGGAGGCAACAGACAGCGCGTGCCTCCTCCAGCGATGTGAGGGGGTCAGCTAGCTATCCGCGTCTCGACAACGTAAAAATAAACCGACAATAATAATCCATCGGACGTCAACATTCCCTCGAGGTAAATCCGACTTTTACGGTCGGACGTGGAGCGCCTGTCGCGAAATATCAACGCAAACCTAACACGTGAAATTAAGACACCGGACACCGACCCCTGAATCAACTTTCACAATACGGCAATAACTCGGCAATGCCCGCCGCGCAAAATCCCTCACCCGCCGGCCGTTGTTTACCGAACGCCAGAAACAATGTCCGTTGCAGGGGACGCGTCTGGTGGGAAGCCGAACCGTCTCGTCTCGAACAGGCTCGAACAGAGGATTCAGCGTAGTTTCGACCAGGCGCGTCCCAGGACTTCGGGACTTGAGGACTGTCCCATTATCAAGCCCGTATCCAGGATTTGGTCATGGGGGTTGGGGGGCGAATCATGAACTCGCCAAGACAATGGAGAGAGAGGGAAAAAAAAGTATGTAAAAAAAAACGCTACATCTTACAGGACTTTACAGCTTTATGAATTATTTGAATGTGACATTATATTATCAATATAATCTTATTTCTCAAAATAACTAATCACAACTCTAGCATAAGAGTAAAATATTTATGAGACCGGTGACCAGTTTTGAGTAAAGATAAACCCAAGATATTTGATAACATTGCACAACCGGTAGCAATTTCAATCCAGGGAGATTTGTCCGATGAAAAAATCAATATGGTCTTGCATAAAGAAAATCGTTTATCATAAACTGATTTCGATATAATTCCACATCAAAGGCCACTTACAAAAGTTGAGGCAGAGTGTATGGATGCGGTTGTCCTTCTATGATTAGGAAATTGGCTGACTGGTCGTAAACAGTCATCAATGGTCGTTTCTGCCCATTCTGGTTAGGCGTAGCAATGGTGTGCCACAGGGATCAGTCTTGAGACCGATTCTCTTTATATATATATATATATATATATATATATATATATATATATATATATATATATATATATATAATATATATGTATGTATGTAAATATTCATTTATTTTGTTTTGTCGCTGTATCCCGTGTTAGCGAGGTAGCGCAAGGAAACAGACGAAAGAATGGCCCAACCCAGCCACATACACATGTATATACATACACGTCTACACACGCAAATATACATACCTATGCATCTCAACGTATACATATACACACACAGACATATACATATATACACATGTACACAATTCATACTGTCTGCCTTTATTCATTCCCATCGCCACCCCGCCACACATGAAATAACAACCCCCTCCCCCCGCATGTGCGCGAGGTAGCGCTAGGAAAAGACAACAAAGGCCACATTCGTTCACACTTAGTCTCTAGCTGCAATAGATCAAAATTCGCGAACGATACTAAACTGGGAATTAAATCTGCAGGAGAAACTGAACATCTGCAGCTTCACACTGACAGGTCAACAGGTGACAAATGAACAATGATGACGGTAATCTTTTACATTTCGGTCGTAAAAATGTTAATACAAGCTACAACAGAAATTCTGTTGTGCTACAAAAAGGTGAATGAGGAACAGGACTTGGGTGACCTAATGCCAAGCAAGCTGCGTACTGAAGCAGTTAAATGGCAGACCATATATTTTTGGGATGCACAGGTAAGGCTTTCGATTCTAAGTCGACGGAAAATAGCACCCTCCTTATAGCTCACTGTTGCGTCAACTTGAATAGTGTTCAGTTTCGGCGACCCTACTTGTGGAGAGATACAGAGAGAGAGAATGGACAGAGCACAGAGGCGAGCTGCCTAGATGATCACCCGTGTCCCCCCCCCCTTTTTTTTGATACGTCTCTTGACCAGGATGTCTGTCCGCGCCTATGTGGTGTGTGTGTGTGTGTGTGTGTGTGTGTGTGTGTGTGGTGTGTGTGGATCCTACAGGTTGGCGAGACCCTTTCTACCTAGCTGGTCATCCGTGAAACGTCCTTACAGGATTAATCTAGAAAGGCCATATAATCTTTAAGGTGTACTGGACACATGGAATAATGATAATGATTTACCTATGGGATAAGGGGTTTCGAACCAAGTCCGTCCTACCGCGCGGCAGGCTGGTATGCGATCCAATGGACCACGAGCCATCATGGCCTGCGCGCGGTAGGACTAGTCGGTTCGAATCATCGGCGCCCATAGGCACAGCGTTACCAACTGTTCCAGGTGTCCTGGAAATGTCCCGTGGTGTTGGAGGACTGATTTCCCGCTACCTAGTACGACCCGTGGAGGTGCGGGCTTCCCCTAGCCTCTCGGGGTCACGTGATGTGACTGGGGGGGGGGGGGGGAATCTACTGGCCCACTGGTTCGACTGAGATGAGAAGTTGATGATGGCTCGTGGACCAATAGATGGCGTACAGGGGCACCGACTTTCCGAGCGGTAGGACTACGTTCGAGTCCCTCTCACCCACTGGTGTATCGTTGTCTAAGTAGACCCCCCCTGGCCCATTACCTGTGCAGATCACCATGCCCCTTGGTTCACATCTTACTGCACTGTGCATGCCACGATGCCTTTGGCTCACTCCCTGTTGTACTGTGAAAATCACCAGGCCCTTGTCTCACTCCCTACTGTACTGTGCAAATCACCAGGCTCTTCTCTCTCTCTCTCTCTCTCTCTCTCTCTCTCTCTCTCTCTCTCTCTCTCTCTCTCTCTCTCTCTCAGTTGCATTAAGGGAATCACCATGACACTGCACGAAGGTCACTGTGCACCAAATAACCGCCTATTAGATTATCCATGAGGCTAGTGTGTTCTTGCACTACGTGCCATCTATTCTAAGCTCTTGAGCACGACCCTTGAGCACAGCGGTATGACCCCTTTAAGCACGACTGTACGACCACTGTGTACGATGAAGGCCTGACTCTTAACAGCCAAGTCAAAGACCAGTTTATCATACCCAAGCCACGCACCATCGTGCTCTTGGGAATAAACATACTTAAAACCATATAATGTTCAAGAACAAAATACTGACATACATCTAGAAATACACACGATGAATGTCAGTAATTTCTAATTTCTTTCGATAATAAAAATAATGACCACAGACGTAAGCATATTCTATACTGTGATATGAAAGTACGCAAACATAAACAAGTTATAAATCTTGATGACATTTGTAAATAAATGTAAAAGTTAGACGATTCAACAGAAAATAGTTAATGACATGATGACAATGGAGGGGAACAAACGGAAGTTTGAAGACACAAACCTGATTAAATGTAAAGGACAAGGCGAAAGGGACGCTCACAGATAAAGAAAGGCCGAACGAAGGCTGAAGATGCGGGGAAGAATAACAGGGGAAACTGAGGGTGAGTTAGAAAGAGTGTGCATGATAACAATCGAGAACAAGACCACGACTATACACTAGATGACAAGCAGATACCCTTATCAAACATATCTACACACACCCTTGTACGCATATATATATATATATATATATATATATATATATATATATATATATATATATATATATATATATATTTTGCCGCTGTCTCCCGCGTTTGCGAGGTAGCGCAAGGAAACAGACGAAAGAAATGGCCCAACCCACCCCCATACACATGTATATACATACGTCCACACACGCAAATATACATACATATATATATATTATATCGTTACTTCGCTAACGCGGGAGACAGCGACATAGTATAATTATATATATCGTTACTTCGCTAACGCGGGAGACAGCGACATAGTATAATATATATATATATATATATATATATATATATATATATATATATATATATATATATATATATATATGCACACATAAACACAAGAAACACATACTTTAACGAAATCGAATCCCCCCCAAGTGCAGTGCTCTCTGTAGGGTAATAACACAAACGCGCGCACACAGATACACGCATCCACACACATGGACATGCACGCACACAAACACATACATACATACACCTTTGTACTCACGTCTATAAATTAGGCGAATCAACATTCCTCATCACTGCTCAGCGGAAACAATGCATTTCTACCATCGCGCAGGGGCACCAACACTTTGTTTTACTGGCTTGGTTAAATAAGTCACACACGCGCGCGAGTCTTCACCACAACTGCTCAGTGACTGGAACTGTCAATCACCAGACACGGAAAATTCTCACACCCTCTCCTCCACTCAGCACAAGATACAAGACTGAGTTTCAAACTTGGCTCACTTGCAGACCGACCCTAACCACACGAACGCGGCGGGCGCCAACCCAAACTCTCGTGCAAACAAACCACATTATTCTCCCCGATCGCCCTCGGTAACTAGCGATACGCCTAGAACACTGGTTAAGATACGACTCAGTATCCCCCTCTCCTTACTCAAATGATTCATGTAAAGGATCAAGATGTTGCTGGCATCGTGTAGTGTCGTACGAAAAAGAGTACATAAAACGTCTGGCATCCGAGTGTTTGCGCTGGTGCTGGAGATGGTTGCCTACATGCCAGAACATTACATGATAAATTTGTAAATTTTGTAGTTTCAGTCCAGAGACACTTTTATCTATCCATCGAATATACTCTCATTCTTATACGTCCAAAGGGAAAACGGGCTAAAAGTGAGTGCAACCATTTGAAAGACGTCTCGAAACTACTGAAACAGAAATTACTGGGAGGCAACTCGTACCGGCATCAAGAGACAGGTGAGGGGTCAGGTACGCCAGCGGCTGGCTTGGCTGGCTGGCTGGCAGGCAGCGTGTGAGCTTGACAACCGGATTCATGTTTTGCCCTCTTATTTTGTGCTTTATTGTTCCTCAAAACAAGGCTGAAACTCTCTCATATTTGTAACGATTCGTAATTACTACACGAATTTTATAACGTTCTTCGGTACAGCGTTATACATAGAGGTTGAAGTACCCCCTTTTACCTAGTTTTCGTCGCTCTTTGTTCAGTGGCACGATCACTGAGAAAACAATGGCGTTATCATGGGAGCTTTCCCTCGAGTAATGGCTGTATTCTAGAACAAACGCATCGAATCCATTTGCTGCAAGAAACACTCGCAGTTCAACCGTCACACCAAACCCGACGTAAAATCTCGAAAAATGTGTGAAGCCTAGGATAGGGGAGGTTGCGGGGTGACCTTGGAAAGGGGTGGGCGAGGCTTTACGGTATGACGATCTCCGTAAGTTTTACCACACGGTGTTCATACAGCGTCCTCTAGCCTCCATCCGGTGTGATGGGGACACTAACTGGATGAGAGGTCGCACGAGGATCCACGTCAGGCGAGAGTGTATTTGCCGCTGATGGGAAGCGTTTCACAACCGGGTTTTGTACGTCTTAATTAAGAGATGGAATCAAAAAGTAAGGTCGTCATTGTTATCTGTGTGACATGACAAAAAAAAAAAAAAGGAAATCACGGAATATTCGAAAATCGACGCAAACTATGATGAGAGCCGAGTTCTGGCCACACAGACAAAAAGGATAGGCTGTTGTGTAGCCAGGAACCAGGGCGTTGTGTTGAGAGGTTCTGTGAAATCTACAGTGAGGGAGTAGAGGCATGTGAGTACCTCATGCCTTGAGTACAAAGGGAATGGTAAGAAAGAGGAAGGAATGGTTTAGTAAAAGATGTCATAAAGTAAAGGAGCCTCAAGATGTGCAGTGGCGAAGATACAGACGTCCCTCTAGCCAGCTAGCACTGGCAAGGTATATGTGAGCACGGAACGCAAACAGAAGGACAAGAAAAGAGGAACAAAGCAACTTTGAAAAGAATACAGTGGACGAGGTCACTGAAAATCCAAAGCTATATCATCCATTTATCAAGAGCCAGTAGTCAGTTAAGGAGCATTTAATCAGGTTAAGAGAGATGCAGAGGGTAATATTGTAGAGGATGATGTAAGATGTATGAGAAACTGAATAACAAGTTCAGAAGTGCTTTCTCAGTGGAATATTAGAACGACATGACACATACAAGGCTCAGGGTCCTGGTGACATTTCATCACATATTATGAAACTTTGTGCAGATACGCTTGACAGACCCACTTGAATTACTGTTCACGATGTCACTGCAAAGAGGCAAAGTGCCAGAGGAATGGAAAAGGAGCAAACATCATACCTACATATAAGAAAGAAAACCGGGAACAGGAGCTGATCTACAGAACTGTTTTAGTAACGAGTATGATGGGTAAGGTCCTGAAAAATATTATCAGAAAGTAAGTAGGTGACTTCCTACAGAGGAGAAATTTCCTACGTAAGAGACGACATGGTTTTAGGGGACGGAGGTCATGTATGACTATTTATCCTCTCCGAGTTCGACGAGAGAGTGATCACAGCCCTAGACAAAAGGGAAGGCTAGGTGGACTGTCTATCTCTGGACTGCCAGAGGACATTTAACACTGTCCCGCAAAGGAGGCTGATTATGAAGCTGAATCATGAAGCAGTGGTAAGTGGAAAACTTTCACTGGACAGATTATCTCAGTGGGATTTTACAAAGGGCGCATATCTGTGGAGCCTTTTCCAAATGGGTTGTGTGGTGACCAGCGTAGTGCCACAGGATTCGATTCTGGGACCATCATTCTTCTTAATCTACATTAATGACTTGCCTGATGATACAGAATCCTACATGAATCTGTTTGCGTCATAAGGGAAGTGGAGAGCGAAAAGTACAACAACCAACGGGATCCGAACAGACTCCAAAGTTGGTCTGACACTTGGAAGATGAAATTCAATTCGAGCGAATGTACAATAATTGTTAGTGACAAAGCGAAGGACAGCCTCAATTTGAGTACTACCTAACAGGATAAGCTTCAAAATTCTGTGAGAGGGACTTGGTAGAAGACATCGTCTCTACCCTGTCGCCAGAGTCTCATATTAGGAGAATAGCTCCGGAGCCAAACCATCTACTAGCATATATCATATTAGCTTTTAAGTACACGGATAAAGAAATAATTGGCAAGCTATTCATTTCCTAAGACCAAAACAAAACGATGAAATTTCTCAGGTTTGGTCACCTCATCAAAACACAAAGAACTCATAGAGAATGTCCAGAATGACTGAGGAACATGGTTAATGCAGACAGCATACATGAATTCAGGAGTCTGTACGACAATAGAGTGTTCATGAGATGGTTGGGGCCCCAAGAGTATTAACCTCCCTCCACACAGTACAAATATGTAGGAACAAATAGGTAATGTAAGTTTCTCGCAACCCATAAATTCATACCAATAAACATTTTCTAATTCGCAATATGTGTTTGTTAATATCAACACCACCATATCACAGTGGTGAGAGAGTTTGTAATCTGGTCTTCTAAGTTAATATTCGAGTGTGCAAGTATTTCTTTCCACGGCGTATTATGACTAACAGCGGAGAGAGCTTGGTAGGTCGAGCAGGTCAAAGCTTAACAAAAGACGCGGCCTCGGTAATTCTTACTTTTTCTTTACGTAGCTGCAGAATCACAAGTCATAAAAGAATGGGGAAAAAAATCTCTTAAAATTATATCCAACTTTAACCTCACGTGATGGAATGTAGTCAACGGTTCAGACATCACGAACGCGCGACGCGCGAATATAAATCATTTATATCCGGGGTCCCACTGTCCAGCTAGGCTACTGCCGACTCGGCTTCCAGGCTATCTATCCCTCTATCTTTATATATATATATATATATATATATATATATATATATATATATATATATATATATATATATATATATATATGTTACGTCACCGTGGCCTTGCAAGTGTGTGGAGGCAGCCCATTTCATGTACTACACGTACAGTAGGTCGGGGGCCGGGCCAGCCGTGTTCCGTGAATGAGCCAGTCATGTTCAACAGAACCTGTACTCACGCACTGAAAATATTCCGTATACACGTACACGGCCAGTGTCATGACCACCAAGCCATATATATATATATATATATATATATATATATATATATATATATATATATATATATATATATATATATATATATATATACAAAGAGGGGCACCTGATCTTGAAGTTCATAGAGTACGTTAAATGAAAATGAAGATAATTATGATCTTATCGTTAAGACGGACTCTGTGGGCGCACAGTATGAAGCCACACAAAACCAGTTCAGTCAGACGCACTGTTAGAAGCTTTCCGGTGACCAGATAAGATACCGTATCAGTCGTGATCTCTCTCGAGGACTCCAGCCGAGTGCTAGGTATGTTTGACTTATTGGAAACAATCATGTTAGGCCTATTAGTTGTTGTATATAAGACGTTCCCAGGTGAAGTGTTACAGCTAACCAATTGGAGTCATACGTAACACACGAAACCTGCGAGCCTGGGAAACACACGTACGATACATATAAAAAAAAAAAAAAACTAAGATCAGTTTCCTCTGGTGGACGGTTGCTTAAGCAGTGACGTCAGAGGTAAAGAACTAAAGAAAACGTATTTATGGGAAAACGTAAGAGTGCAACCTGACACTACATGGGTGACGACACCACAATGAAAAGCGGTTTAATGACATTTACACAAAAAATAATACTGATGGAATAACAATAATGATAATGATAACAATAATAATGATAATAATCAATGATAATAGTAAAATATGGCAATATAATAATAATAATAATAATAATAATGGTAAGGTTATTTAATGTATGTATGACTCATGGTGAGGTGCCTGAGGATTGGCGGAATGCGTGCATAGTGCCATTGTACAAAGGCAAAGGGGAAAAGAGTGAGTGCTCAAATTACAGAGGTATAAGTTTGTTGAGTATTCCTGGTAAATTATATGGGAGGGTATTGATTGAGAGGGTGAAGGCATGTACAGAGCATCAGATTGGGGAAGAGCAGTGCGGTTTCAGAAGTGGTAGAGGATGTGTGGATCAGGTGTTTGCTTTGAAGAATGTATGTGAGAAGTACTTAGAAAAGCAAATGGATTTGTATGTAGCATTTATGGATCTGGAGAAGGCATATGATAGAGTTGATAGAGATGCTCTGTGGAAGGTATTAAGAATATATGGGGTGGGAGGCAAGTTGTTAGAAGCAGTGAAAAGTTTTTATCGAGGATGTAAGGCATGTGTACGTGTAGGAAGAGAGGAAAGTGATTGGTTCTCAGTGAATGTAGGTTTGCGGCAGGGGTGTGTGATGTCTCCATGGTTGTTTAATTTGTTTATGGATGGGGTTGTAAAGGAGGTAAATGCAAGAGTCCTGGAAAGAGGGGCAAGTATGAAGTCTGTTGGGGATGAGAGAGCTTGGGAAGTGAGTCAATTGTTGTTCGCTGATGATACAGCGCTGGTGGCTGATTCATGTGAGAAACTGCAGAAGCTGGTGACTGAGTTTGGTAAAGTGTGTGGAAGAAGAAAGTTGAGAGTAAATGTGAATAAGAGCAAGGTTATTAGGTACAGTAGGGGTGAGGGTCAAGTCAATTGGGAGGTGAGTTTGAATGGAGAAAAACTGGAGGAAGTGAAGTGTTTTAGATATCTGGGAGTGGATCTGTCAGCGGATGGAACCATGGAAGCGGAAGTGGATCATAGGGTGGGGGAGGGGGCGAAAATTTTGGGAGCCTTGAAAAATGTGTGGAAGTCGAGAACATTATCTCGGAAAGCAAAAATGGGTATGTTTGAGGGAATAGTGGTTCCAACAATGCTGTATGGTTGCGAGGCGTGGGCTATGGATAGAGATGTGCGCAGGAGGATGGATGTGCTGGAAATGAGATGTTTGAGGACAATGTGTGGTGTGAGGTGGTTTGATCGAGTAAGTAACGTAAGGGTAAGAGAGATGTGTGGAAATAAAAAGAGCGTGGTCGAGAGAGCAGAAGAGGGTGTTTTGAAATGGTTTGGGCACATGGAGAGAATGAGTGAGGAGAGATTGACCAAGAGGATATATGTGTCGGAGGTGGAGGGAACGAGGAGAAGAGGGAGACCAAATTGGAGGTGGAAAGATGGAGTGAAAAAGATTTTGTGTGATCGGGGCCTGAACATGCAGGAGGGTGAAAGGAGGGCAAGAAATAGAGTGAATTGGAGTCATGTGGTATACAGGGGTTGACGTGCTGTCAGTGGATTGAAGCAAGGCATGTGAAGCGTCTGGGGTAAACCATGGAAAGCTGTGTAGGTATGTATATTTGCGTGTGTGGACGTGTGTATGTACATGTGTATGGGGGGGGGGGGTTGGGCCATTTCTTTCGTCTGTTTCCTTGCGCTACCTCGCAAACGCGGGAGACAGCGACAAAGTATAAAAAAAAAAAAAAAAAAAAAAAAAAAAAAAAAAAAAAATAATAATAATAATAATAATAATAATAATAATAATAATACATTCCAGGTGGCCTTGATATCTAAACTGTCCACCAGTGTATGAAGGCGGAACTCTCTTTTCTTTTTAACTCACTCGTGATGAAATGTTTCCCCTCCTAAGGAGTTCGTGGGCCAGCTTCCAGGTCGGCTGTTCCAGTGAAAAGAATGACTTTCTGCATACGTTTGCTGCAACAGCTCATTAATGTCGGATTCAAAGAGTGAGGGAGGCTCTAGTATCAGGAGGCAACATATACCAGAAAATTTAGCTAGTAGTTTCATCGGACGCATGAATTTAGAGTGGAACGAAGGATGTAAAGATACTCCAGCCCTTGAGTCGCCTTGACACGGCAGTGCAAGTGAGCAATCATGCAACTCGAGACCTGTGGGAGAGTTTGTACTCGGCTGAAAGTCTAGGGACGTGCATGACTTACACCAGATAACCTTTTCACTGTCAAACACAGGGTCTCGAGCGTTTAAGACATTTATACCACTGGACACGATATATGCGGACAGACAAGGGAAGCCTATCGCATTCGATCTCATGGGAAGTGGGGTTCGATGCCGCACGCAGCCAAAACCAAAAGGTTTATGTGGATCAAGACTTCTCCAAATACATGATCGTCAATACAAACAGCTTTTCATCTTTCTTTCTTAGCTTTAGCGTATAAAAACCAACAAACGGAGTGTACGAGACGTATCGTCATACTGTGTACTACACTCACTGGGTGTCCCACCCATATCACTTCACCAGCTTGTACAATAGAGTCAACAGTACATAGACAGCTGAAAATTCTGCTTGTATCTATTTTCTTTTCCATAACACTAGTTATCCAGGTTATACAAACATGAAAATACTGCAAGAAATGTCCCGATTAAAATGACGTCACGTCATGAGACCACAAACATAAAGGCGTGAAGGCTCCTCCTCCCCCCCCCCCCCCCTCGCCAACCCCTCCCGTCACTTTACAGACCCGTGACGGGCAGTTTGCAGTAGTCACAGGCCACACACACAAAAAAAAGAACTCATTACTTGCACATAATCCGACTATGTAGATGTCCACAGGCCAATGTTATCATGAAAATTGGCACAAAGATATCTGTATGCATATCCCGCATTATAACTCGACCATTTCTTAACTTCTTTTGAAGTCAAAAATGACTAATCTTAATTCCAACGAATGTTGATCAGACTCAGTAACTCCTGCCTGCATCTTCTAATTGAATTGGATGAGTCTTGACACAAAAACATCTAACTGTACATGGAAGGAGATGTACTACATCCCCTGGCGTATGTTGACCATTCCCGGTTACAATATACGTTAGACTCTCGATGTCAGTTTCCTCGCCATACTTAGGGAAGGTCAGTGAGCTGCTGGAGAACTGATCGAGGGCGAGTACAGGTGTATACCTAAATCACTAGATCGATGTTTGTGGACACGGAGCGGCGCGGCTTGTGGAGTTAATCCCATTTAAGGACAAGTTAAAGATTTTAGGGACAAGAAGACTCACTTTTAGTCTCCTTCGAGGAGTTCATGAAGGTGATGTACAGCAATACTTTCCATCAGGGAGGTACCCGCTCATGCAGCGAAAAAGAGACGGAGCTAAAGAAGAGCCAAGAAAGTCTACTTAAAGAGCAGCCATCTGGTGGCGGACATGCGAAACACGCTCAGGAAAGGGAAACGGGAGGAGGGACAGGTGTTGCCCATTAGTGACGAGTGGGTATGTTCGCACCAGTGATCGCAAGAGAAATGAACGAAAAGAAAGAACTAGATTCACGAGCTGTCGTAAAGTATCAACACTACGACTGAGTGAAGGAAGCAGCCTTCTGCCTTACCATCCTGTCTGTATCTACACAGGCTTTGGAAAGTTGGGTACTATCACTGTCCTCCTGCAGATACCCTGGTCACAGCCCATCAGGTCGTGCGTTACAGCCCATCAGGTCGTGCGTTATCTGCCTTTCCCATATCTGTGTACTGCTAATCTACCGTTCGTCCTGGATCACCCAGACGACCAAATGCCGGGAAAAAGAATTAAAAAACGAGTCTGACCTGGTGGTAGAGACGGTCATCTTGGACACAGCTGGTGGACACCCTGCCGCCGCCGAGCGGCCAGCGACGCGATGTCCTCTACACTACGCGACCCGGAGATCCTGCAAACACAAGTATATCAGGGATGCAGAAATGAGAAATCAGAAATACATAATTACGTATACACTTTCATAAACGTACACCAGACAACTTTACTGCCTATCACCATTTCACCTACTGTGTCCAAACTCCTCCATTTTCTTTCATAACCTCCTGCCTGGAAAAGAGAGAATGGGGTTTTGGTCGTGATGGCGCAGTAGTGTCCATGACACATACATCACGGAGTCAATACATTGGTCACAAAATAGTCAAATGTGTGGGCGTACTTTACAGCGGTATTTTAGAATATGTAATGGATACAGTGGGTGACATTACAGTGACCACAGCAAGAGGAGGGATACAGTGGCGATGTTACGATGGTGAAAGTTATACACAGACCACGTCTGACACCATAGGCCATATACACAGAGCTCTATGTATGTGGTCTTAGAATCATCCTTAAGACGAATGAGTCCCACGCATTACGAACTAGTCTCACGCAGTATGAACGATTCTCACGCATTATGAAGGTGTCTCACGCATCAAGAACGAATCCCACACATTACGAACATGTTCCACGCATTGTAAAAGAGTGTACAAGCACATATCCTATAGTCAACTTCTGGAACGAATGTCCTATGTACAAGATCACGTCCTATGCACAAGCACATCCCCCGTAGACAAGAGCAACCCACATACCCACGTCCCAGGCACAAGCACAAGTCCCACGTATAATGAAAAACGTCCCACATGTACTGCACAACTCCCATGCTAAACCATAAGTCCAACGGCGTCAATAGCACATGATTATGGACTGGTAAGGACGTGTCATACAACAAAGATAACTACCCTTGAGAACGTTGGTACGGCCCTTAAAAGTCAAGTTCAAAGCCAGGTCATCATACCCAAGGGTCGTACCGACGAGCTCAAGAGGTGCAAGTCCCATTGGAAAAGGCCCGGCATAACAGACCAACCACACAACCCCCTGAAAATAACCACACCTGACTCACCTCCGCCTCGTGTGCCACTCCCTGTGGCCTCTGCCACACAGGAGATAACCTATCACACGTGATCATAATGGTCCTCTGGGCAGAACCAACCAGATAAGATTACATTGTGATCCTCTAATCTCTTCAAGGGGGATTGCGGCGTCTCAAACGCCGCCGCGGGGAAGATTATCAGCTGTGAGGCCCCTTGGGTAGGGCAGGCTAGGCCAGGGGAGCCATTGACATGCGGTAGACCTGTCCTGAGCTGTACTGAAACCAGGGCCTCACCATCCACAGCCAAACCCTGCAAACTACTCCCATGGTCTTCCCCTGACCACTACACATGTCTCTGTATTGTCCCACTGACAGCACTTCATCTCCTATATATACCACATCGCCCGAATTCTTTCTATCCCACGCACGCTTCCAAACCCGCCAAAAAGGTGATATAAATAGCAAGAGAGTAATGTAACGGGGGAAGAGAGAGAGAGAGAGAGAGAGAGAGAGAGAGAGAGAGAGAGAGAGAGAGAGAGAGAGAGAGAGAGAGAGAGAAGAAGAATATGCGAAAGTCTCTTCCGATGAGCGTTTTGTTAAAATGACTTACGTACGCATCAATGAGACAGTATTCCCGTGCGCACATATGTGATTACTATTTATATTACCGGGAGATAGATTTACACTCGTGTTTACCAGTTTCTTATCCTTGTGTATAGGTATATGTGTAACCTTTGTACACACACACACACGCACACACACACATACACACATATACACAAACACACTCAAGCCTATACTAAGGTACCCATTTATCGACCAGCCCTCGGGGGGGAGGATGAACACCTGGGTTGGGCGTAGGCCGACTGCCACACCGAGGATTCGAACCCAACCAGGGACAGGCAGACGCACCGGTGACTACATAATGTCCAGCATACGCTACTTATGGTAATTCCTTCCTTTAGATACAAATCTTACGAAGAGACCGTCAGAGTTCCATGAACACTTTCTGCTGAGAAGCGCAGACTTCGGAGACCTGTTAGAAGATAACAGTTTCGGTAATGCAACTAACGGTAACTTTTTCCTGTTAGAGGAACGCAATGACTAGACATAATAAAATCATGAAGTTAGAGAGAAGGAGTTAAGAGGGAAGGAGATGTGATACAAAAGTCTCTTCAGCATTAGATAAAAAATAACATAATGAATACGCATATGATGCCGTCTAGTCGAAGACTATATATTTAAAGCAAAGCTAGACAAATATTCTCAGGATATTATCACTGAATAAGCGTCTTAACACCTTCTTCCCCAACGAATATGCCGTCTAGAAATCCATCTAAGTGCATTCCTTCCACACTACAAGGTGCTCCCTCATAACCATGATTCCCGAGGGAGTGTAAGGCGAGGAAGAGCCTTCTGCTTTATTAACCTGTCTCCCTCTACAGAAATCAGGAATGGCCTCCAGCACATAACCTCGTCATAAACCATCAGGTCATCTGTTATCTGGCTTCCCCTTGTAACAACAGTCTGTGGGTCAAACGAAATATACATCAAAGCTGATATGTAGATGGACCACGACCTCATCATGACCCCCTGACCTCATCACAACCTCTGATCTCATCATGATCCCATACCCTCACCAAAACCCATAATTTCATTACAACCCATAACCTCATCATGACTCTATTCCTTCATCACGACCCGTGACCTCAGTATGATTCATTACCCTCATCACGACCCCCCCCCCCTGACCTTATCAACAGACATTAATCTATTTTTCACCTTCATAGATGACCCTTTATCACGACCCGTGACCTCATCATGATTCTGTACCCTCATCACGACCCCCCTGACCTTATCAACAGACATTAATCTATTTTTCACCTTCAAAGATGACCTCAAGGGGGTCTAGCAAATTAAGGTCTCACCCAGGTCACGGTATCAATCCGCCACTGCATAAATCACAGGGGATTAAGTCAAATAAACCTCCACTGAATAGTTTTTTCATAATTTTCCACGATAGTGAGGGTCTCCTGAAGTCGCTTACTGGAGTGTCTGAGAGACGAATATTTGTGATTCGATTTCAAGCCCTATGCACAACGGCACCACGTCTGATTATGTCGATGCGACCCCTGAGCACGACGAAACGACCCCTTGAACACGACAGTACAACCTCTGAACACGACGGAATATCCCTTGACTTTGATAGCACGATCCTTGAGTACAGTAGCCTGACTTTTTGACCCGACCATTAATATAAAGTTTAGGTCAAAGGTCATGCCATCATACTCATGAGTCATAATGTCGCGCTCATGGATCGTAACGTCGTACTTAAGGGGTGAATGGACCTGGGTGGTTTCATCATCGTCTTCATTTACAATTGGAATTTCCAACCCTGACCTTGAAAAGCAGAGGCAAGAGCAGCTGAGTGGCACAACAGAAGGAACCTCCTCGGGAGCAGATTAATGCCGGGAAACCATCATTTTGGTCTGTTCAGGAGGAGAAATCTTGCGGTAGTTTCACTGTCACGCAACAGATGGCGTTGGGAGAGGACTGCAAAGTCATCGTGCCGACAATAACGCACTAACAGTTTTAAGTCTGGAGTAAAGAATTTAAGATACCAAAATTTGAAATAAATATGACACTCGCCTCGGGAGCCTCAACGACCAACAGATGGTCGTAAATCCTGGTCTGAGATATTGTTCACATCTTGAGCACGACCATACACGATCCTTGGGTGTGTTGCCCTCGATCACGACCAGATTCCTTGACTGCGGTCGTTGTGTCGTGCACGAGACTGGAGCCTTGACAATGAAGGATCGTCCCGTCGTGTTCCAGGATTCAAGATAATATCATGTCGTCATACATAGCTTACTGCGTCGTCTGATAAGTCGGAACGAAAAAGAAAGAAACTGTCTAGCAGCGGTACAGCTTCACGCGCGCCGCACTGTCTCAATCCACTCTTGAGTGATTCGGTTGCAGTTCAGTTACACAGCACTGATGACCAGCAGCTCTGTGACGTCGTCTATCTCGGCCAGTTACGACGTTCCATGCTACTGAAATCACGTTTAGCAGCTGTGGAAGCAAGCAAAGAGCGTCTGGGTCCATGACAGTCAACCTCGTAAAATCCACTGCAAGAAGGTTCTGGGGGCAAAATGATCACTTTCAATTTACGTTTGCCATAGAGAAGAATGAAGTTTCAACAGCAATATTCTTGAATATTTCTTTCTGACCCTACGACGACGACTCACTCTGTGAGCATGAGGACTGAGCCCACGAGTACGATGACTTAACTAAAGAGTACATCGCACCCATGAGGCTAATTTGTACTGAAGGTGTCATCACACTTAATGGGTTATAAGACGGAACAAATTACAGCGACGCATACACAGAGAATCACCAACCAGAATAGTACTGATTTTTGAAAAATTCTTTTTAGATACGTTTGCAAGCAGCCTCCTCAGCCTCCAAAAGATATTTGGTCATGAAAAAAAAGAGACAAAAACTTCCATTTTCCAGATCGAGGCCTTGAGTGAGTTCAGTAAGTAATGCAAATTTTCTCACGCTCACCAAAACAACTTTGCGGAAAGAAGGAAACGCTTGTTCAGGAAGAACGAATGAGAATGTTTAACACAAAGTGTCACCTGAAGATTCGCTCTCTCAACGTTTTCAAAAGCTAGGCTAGATTTGGTTGAGATTGGTAACCTCACATACGTTAACCTAATCAACCTTAGCATAGGAAAATATTTTTGGAAGGAACACATATATATGATGCCAAACGTTACCCCAACTGTCGTCAATGACTAATTAGATACCCTTCACACAAGCAAAGTCATCATGCAGATAAGAGTAAGTCATTAGTTGCTTACGTCTGACCTAAAGGGTCAAGCCATGTGGAACACATATCAGCCGTTAAGCACGATGATACGGCACTTGGATACGATCGTCTAGCCTTTAATCTGACCCACAGAGGTCAAATCAAAGGTCACAGTATCATACACAAGGGTCTTACCGTCAAGTAATGAAACATATGCGCTGAGAAGGATAGGCTTCATTATGGAACTGAGGACAAACCACCTCAGGAGGTTTGTAAATATATTCTAAAGTGGTAGTCACCAATCTGCAGACAGAGAGACATTACCATAGAATCTGGAAGATGTTAATTAGTGAGCATGCATACATGTAAATGGGATAGGCGTCGTAAATTGTGTACGTTAAACATCCGTCAAACGAATGTAAACACACGGGGGAAACGTAGCCAGGCGCCATTCAGCGCTTTTCATACACACACAACATGTAACGAGATAATCTTATTTGATGAGAAAATAAAAGAATAATGTGGAAGTGATTTCTAATAGAAATGGACGAGAGGGATCAAAAATCCTCTTGAACAAAAACAATCCTGTTAACAACGAGCGATTATCATTGTTTACCAAAGAAAGGTTAGGCTTCTGCTGATACCAGTGAGGAGTGACTCAACACCAGCGGAGATCCGTACTTGATCCATTCTTATCAAAATCTGTTTTCTTTCTCTTTTTCTTTATGCAGAAAAAGTTGTTTTAATTGACTCGGGCAACGGTAATCAAAACCGCCTCATTTCCGTTGCTAATAAGTTATTTACTAAAGTTTAAAGAAACGGATCAAGTTGCGTAAATAACAATATCTTGTTTAACATATTAGGCTATCTAGTCGCCTCAATGTCAGAAATGGTTCTATCCTGTTATTGTGAACATCTGAAACTGTTCCTTAATTCCATCAGAAACTCGGTATCAGTTAAATAATATCTACATCCAATGAAGGGATCAAGAAACGGATTACTAAAGTAAACAAAATATAACGTTAGGAGCTAAATGCTCGGTTTCAAAAAGCACTTCCCCCATCACTAGGTGAATGGGATTTGAGACCATGAAAGACAACATTCGTAATAAGGTACGAATCGACTCATGAAAGACCCATGCAAACTATATGGCTCCAACGGCATCTCATCTCTGCGTTCTCAGGGAGTTGGCTGAAACCCCTTGACGGGTCACCACGGGATTGTGTAGAACGTCACTTGGTAAAAAGATCAGTACCCATCGAGTGGAAAATAGCTAAATATACCTAACTTTACAAAAGGCGAAAGGAACACGGTGGGCAAGGATTACTAAAAAAAAAATGCTAAAAAGGTTTAGTCAAATAACAAAACATGGTAAGTACATACAAACTTAAAGAGATGAGGCAACACGTAACAGAGAAATAGTAATCACACACACACACACACACACACACACACACAAAGGCTGTATCGGCCCTCCACCCACATAATTTATGGTGGCCCATTACGCATTACTTATACACAGGTATTTACCGAGTCATCCTAAATGTACATACCAGTCTGTTCCCTGCTGTTACGTGTGGCATGAGTAAGGCAATGACCTCTCATACCACCTAGCATGCTTCTCGTTCCCCTCCTCAATCTGGCCTATAAAGGTAGCGTGAAGCGTCCTTCCTCCCCTCACTAGTCCTCCTTTGTGTAACAACTTCTCCCGGGCGACGCCAAGCGTCTCCAACAACACGAGCATCAAGGTCCGTCCATCCCCTATGGTTCTCCCTAAGGCTTCTTTACACATCATTTACTTTACAGTTGCACTTCCTTAAACACACACACACACACACACACACACACACACACACACACACACACACACACACACATACACACACTTATATGTGCTATAATCGTTTAGCAGTGGCAACAGCCTGCCTCCAGCTATCTTAGATGAAAGGTAGCACAGTAGGTATGAGGAAATTAAATGCTGCAAGGATTAATTTGAGTTCCACAGGTGTTTACAGACCTGACTTTTAAAGACTTGGAGTCTCATTTCCTTCCTTCAGATCACCTCTGGTCCTCCTCTCTCTGGGATTTTAATGAAACTTTTTTTTTCGTGGCTCCCGACTTCAAAGCATATTTGACTGGGGGAGGATCATATCGCCCTTCTTATCTCCGACCTGCGCGGCATCTAAGAACGGAAAGCGGTAACCTTGTTAAATGCAACGATGCACTAGTACATCTTCTCTCCTAAATTTTAGTCGTTTCCTACTATCAAATTTCAAAACTCCGCAATTTGGCCTCGCAACAGCATAAAACATGTTAAGTATAACCATATCCTATTATAGAAACCTCACGTAATAAACATTAATCTCTACTTCCCAAAAGCTGAGGGGGGAGGGGGGTCTTGTTTACAGGTACCGAAATAAACTTTAGTTTAATTCTCCCCAGTATGACGTACTGCTCACAAGCCTGGGGTGACTCCTCTCCCACCTCTCCATTAGCCAGAGTAGAATCCAACCTTCCACCTTAGTCAACTCCTGTAGTCACCTTACTTCAATCATCCCTTACTAATCGTCATAATGTTACCGCTCTCTTTCAGTTTTGCGAGTATCTTTTTTTACAGTGACTTCACTCATGAGTTGTCTGCCTGTGTCCAAACCACTAAGGACTGTTACCACAGCATGCGACTGGCTGCTGCCTCCCATAGTTTGTGAGGACTGACCATTCCGGTACCTCCTTTCCTCGAACAACAATGCTGTAGGATTCTCTTCCTTTTTTCGCATATCCCTTTCCCTATAACAATTCCATCTTTATGATTCAGGGGCACAGACTCTCTATATTTTCCTTTCATCCGAGATGGCTAAGACTGGGGCATGTTTTTGCTCGTATCAAATCGGCTACTATAAAAAAAAATATATCGGCTCATCGAGACATTTTTATCATGAAAAAAGACATCATTAATGCTGGACATCATTAATAAAAAATTTTACCTGCATTTTTTACGATCATAATGTGACCGGCACCCAGCCAACCAACCCGTTACAAAATATATTCGACCGGCGGTGTTCTGGTAGATTTGCATAAAATCTTATCCAATTTCGATGAAGATTTAATTAGTTTCCTAACTAAACCATAGATTGGGCCATGTCAGTTTTCGTAAAGTTTGAATCATGAGAATAAAAGATCATAAGAATTCATTACAGTACTTAAAACATATAGCTTGAAGAAAAGTAACAATGTCAACTGTATACGGAAAGATGTGCTTGCAGTTTACACGTTTATAACATATTTAGATTACTCAGCTCCCAGCGCTATTCGAACCCTTGATCCTAAGAATTCATGTCAAGCTGACGAGACATATGGTGTACACTCCATCCTTAGTCGGAGGCTAAGGCAACAAACTGTCAGTGACGGCAGTACATTTCAACGACGCCTACTGTTGTTACGGCTCTCCCCACCCGGCGATAGAGGTATACCCGACCTACACATATAGTCATCCCCGACCAGTAACTTATCATTATCCCCGACCAAGCTTCCTGACACGGCTTGGGCTTGTTAGGTAGTCACTGGCACAGGACAAGCAACATCTGGGACGTCAGGATAAAGAATGTTAGGAGTTTCGTTCGTTGGCTTTCTAGGCTGGAAAGATTATTGCCAATGATATCAACTAGTTCTAGATTGGTGACTTTGCTTCTAAAATTTGTAATTTCCACAAGGTTAAGGATTCTAATGTCCAATAGCCTAGACAAATCGTTGTTTAATGGTCTGCAGCGTAGCAGGGTTGTCGATATCTGATTCATAGGTTAATCGTTCACTAGTTTTTACGTTAAACATTTTCTTAGTGACAAATCCGTCACAAAGGTTATCTAATACTTAATCTTTACCAACTTTTATGTACACATATATCTTATCTGGTCTAATTCCACAGCTCTTACCGATGAGACTTTCCATGTCAAGGTAATTTTAGTAATTTTTGGCACGTTACCCTCATATTTTGACATAGGCTAAACTCCCCATAAAATTAGGTGCAACCTTCCAAACCTATACCTTCATAGAGATATTTTTTCAGTACAACCTTAATGATTCCTGTTAGGATTCACTACCACAACCAGAAACGTTTTAAATGAACAAGGCTGCTGCATAAGACTACTCACCACTATTCTAAGAAAAAAAAAATAATTTATCCATGTTTTCCAGAGGCCTGTAATGTTGTCCTTGGAGGATATGATCAACTCCACATAGCCTGTGACGGAAGATGAATACTTCAGGGCAAGAAATAGGAATAGCTTTAAGATGAAAATATCAACAAACTGGGTAGTTAGAAACATGAGAGGTAAGAGACGGTGTAGGTGTATTATCATGTTGAAAGAAACGCAAGAAAATTGAAAGACTTGGTTTCAGATGGCTTAAGCATGCAGAGAACTTTAGCAAAAGAAAATGACTAAAAGAACACACAGATGTAAATAGGTATCCTTTGTAAAGAAAAAGAATGATAGCGTAAAGATGTGACGTTAAAACAAAGTATAACTAACCGGTACATATATGAATTAGTGTAATATGAAATTTTGAACGACTTTGCTCACACTTCCTACTTACGTGGACATTACTTTCACAGAATATATTTCATTCAAAATTTTTAAGTGAATCTGTTAACTGCTAATCAAACAGAATACATAAGTCAGATTGAAACATTTTTTACTAATATTAATCTAATGTCTCACAAACTATTGCATATGAAATTAACTTATCACAAAGTATTGTAAAAAGAATCTAGCAGAGAAAGTAAGTATGAATACCCAAAGCTATGAATTGTAATTTCAAATAAACGTAGCGTAAATGTAATATCAGATAAATTGTAGCGTAAAAAAAATCCTATTCTTTGATAAACTGCATCGTAGATTGTACCTCGGAGTGAATTCACTGTAGCGTAGCTAACTCCTGTGTAGTCAGCACACGATGTGATTTGCTTAAACACATTTACAATGTAAAGACTTTTGCCATGTTATAATCAGAAAGACATGACCAAACGAAACTAATATCATATTTCGCAAATTACATGATTAGAAAATGTGTGGGGGAAACAATAAAACTTTTCCTTCTCCGTTGGCAAATTTCCGAAATGGACCAGTTACTGCTATGACACTACACACCATCCGTAAGTTCTCATATTACATGAGACACGTATCTTCAAGACAAGCCAATTAACCTAACCTAACTCTCAACCTGGGGGTCTCCTCTCCGTGACCCCACTATACAGTTATTTGAACTAATTCGAAATGGATGACGATGTATACAATATAAATGATACCTGTAATGTTATAGTTCTTAAATAGTCATATCAATCAACCTTACCTAACATTCAAGCAGAGAGCTCGCCCTAGACCCTCTAAATCTAGTCTAAATCAACGTAATCCCCCTGGATGACAGGGCATATGAGTGAGTATTCAGATATGCCTTATAAATCTGCTGGTGGTTACACCGAGTAAAAAGTTACTTCAGCGAGGATGTAGCATCGTCAGTGGACGAAAAGGAGTACAATCTCTTCAAAGAAATTCTTACTCTCAAGGAATCCATCAATTCCCTACTACTGGATGTAACGCAGCATTAAAGCTGTAGGAGCCCCATAAAGGGAGCCCTAAGGTTACATGATATATCGCTGCTCCTTTATCCTATACCATAACCCTTAAACTTTATTATAATTTGTGTCATTGTAGGCATTCTCCATTGGAACCCGCACAGGATAAGAATAGGACAGCATCTAATGCATCATAACAGGGAAAAAAAACCAGATATGTGCTTGTAATAACCCGAACGTGTAATGCGTGAGGAGCTCTTGTCCTGTTAGATCCGCAGGCTTGTCAGTGCTGGCCAGGTTTTTCAAGACCATGTCTATTGATTAATTCAAAGAAAACTAAAAGGTGGCACACCAAATGCCTTGGTGTGGCTTATGATTCGGCAGAATGACTGGAGCTGCAACAATAGCTATGTTCATCAGTCTCCCACAGCACGTATGCTATAATTATGCAAATAGCTTCTTTGTTGATAACCACAAGATTGTACGCGACTTTTTCTTATAGAATATTAAGCCTCTGCAAGACGCACCAACTAGTAAAAGAAAACATGGATGCAGTGGTGAAATTATTTTTCCGAACAGTTGCTCCGTTTATACAAAAGCCTACTCTGTTCTTGTATGAAGTATTGCTCTCCCTAATGGTGCGGTTCTAGCGCTGCATCCTTACTTAGAGTCGAAAGCGGTTCGACTTGTAAACTCTACAAGGTTAACTTCAAAACTTGACCCGCATGCCCTACGCTGCAATGTTGGTTCACTTTCCTCTTCTATGACTTTAGTTTTTGCTCCCGAGAGCTGGCTCCTTGTGTACCCCCTCCACTAACTAGACCACACAAGATTCGACAAGCCGCTGTGTCACATGATTAGTGTGTGGCCATTGGCAACTCAAGGGTGGGTTGTTTTGATAACTGTTTCTTTTCCTACACGTCGAAGCTTGGAAATCTCTATCTTTGCATGTCTTTCCCAAAAACTATGATGATGACTCAATCTGAGAGACAGGTTTTTCACTTCATTCAAAGTTCGTTAACACTTCTTTGTCTCATCTTTTTCCCTTTCATTAACCTCCCTATATTTCAAGTAAGGCCCTGCCTTGATGTGGACTTTTTTCCGTGACTGAAGCCTCCAACGTAAAAAGAAAAAGTGAATGTTCAAGGAGACAACTAAGAAGGATATTCGTCCTAAGTAAGGCCATGCATTAGCAGCTTCTCTTTTACTGAGGAAACGCGGACATCTGCCACAGATATAATGAAATTCGATAAGAACGTCCCTTGAACTGCCCACATTACAAACAAGGAGAAGAGGACACATTATTACCACTTTAAATTCCTCGGGAATGATCACATGAACCAATGAATTGAAATCCAACGGAACTGTAAACACCCATGACAACAAGGTGTCTGTCTGGGGACCAGTGATCACGCAGAGCTCGACTTGAGATGGGTGGTTGGTGAGGTTACCTTCGGGATGAGAGAGAAGCCGGATGCCGGGGGATAAAGGGGACTGTCAGAAAAGAGGTGCATAACAGCAAAGAGAAAGTAAGTGCCCAGATCACTGGGAAATTCACGTCTTTATGAGACATTTTAAGGTTAAATGGTGTGACAAACGAATATCAAGCTCTCTTCTCATAAGAACAAAATGTAATCACGCACACATTAGTGTTTATGAATATGGTGAATGCCAGGTGTAAAACCGGATGTTGTTACGACGAACATTTATAGCCTCAACACACCGTCTCCCAGTGAACTTCAACACACCGAGTTCTCCAGAGGAACTGGCAAGCAATTAGTGTGGCGGCAAGAGTCAAGTATCGTGAGTTGTTTTATATTAATGAGATGACCGATAACTGTGTCCTATTTCAAGGATAAACTAGTGAAGGCAATGTGCCGAGGATGTCTCTCCATCAGCGATGGATCAGGATTTCAACTTTTCATGTTACAAGCTAGACACACTGAGTGGTGGCATTCATGTCAAGGCTACTGCTTTACGCAGCACGATGATGGACCAGCTTCTTACGCACATTCGGATATTCATACACATTTCATTGTTTTACTCAAAGAAAAAACTTGGCATTTCATGAACAAATCACAATGCAGATAACCATGCGGTTTCTCAGTTTCCCTAATTCAAAGCAAGCAAGGTAACGCTGCATCAAAAACTAAAGGCGAAGCGTCAGTTGTACTTAAGTTGTAAGGTTTGGAGTTATCAAGCGAAAGTTTGTGGCTTGTCGCTGCCAAAAACCAAATGAAATCGTCCCTGACTTTTACTACAATCTCCTCCTGCAGACGTATAATATGTGGTAAAGGCAATGTAAGTCATAGCTTGTTTCCTTGTAGTAGGTCTGACGTAATTGTACTAAAATACAGTGATATACAAAAACTCATCACGATTTTAGCCTTGGTCATTACTTTTTGCTACACTTGATTGATCAATATATTTTAGAAAAAAAAATGCATTTATTGAGAAACGTTCATATCATATACTATATAGTTTAGTTACTTTTTTCGACAACCTCATTTGTTTCATAATCTTGTTGATGCAACTGATGTGCAAAATGATGTGCATAATAATGTTTACCAAGAAAAAAGAGGTGTTATGCTTATCAAATGGGATATCTCGATCCGGGTTTTTAAGAAAAAAAAATAGTGACGCCTTCTTTATATTTATCGCATCTAATGGTACTACTGTGAATTGTTAGGTTAGAGTAAGTAAGGTACAGTTTAACCATGCATTTCTTTGGAGATTGTTATAATCATCCTAGTATTTTCCCTGAACTTCAAAACCCTCCCCTCCTTTGTCGGATCAACTGAGACATTTCTTGAACTAGAACTCTAAAAAAATAAAGGTTATAAAGCATTGCAAGTAAAGTAAATGATTTACTCAGCTTTTAAAGATTCGTGCTATAACCTCTGGCCATAATTAGGATTTGAAGATAGAGACCTTTCAACAGATCGAGGCGAACCAAGTTGGCTCTAGCAACACACGTTGCAAATAGACAATGAAACATTTGCTGTCATATGAGTCCTCTCAACACCATCCCAATAATCATCAGTTTCATAACATTACCTCAAATAAAGTCCGAAGCTTGTGCGAGACCTCCCTCGACTGCAGCTCTGCACCATCTATCCCGTGACACGCACACGCCCACACCACACCTGAACGACTGAGGCTTGTGAACCACCCGTACCAACTCACTGTGCTATCCCCGGTAGCCATTGCTGGGTTACACATCAGCTAACAAATATGTCTTTTTAATACTCTTATAACAGTGACCACAGAAAAGCATATAATTGCTGTTTAGGATGATTATAGGATCATGTTTACATTCGTATTCGAGAATAAAGAGAAAAAACAATACCTATGCGCCACCTCTTTCCGTCATAACATGATCCTTATCAAACTAGGCATTCTTAAGGATTTCATTATCACTAGTGTTATGGAGTTACGACTGTATAAGAAAATAATGATTAAAGAGTGTAGTCTAAATATTCATGAAAAGACATTCTTTACTTCATGGAGATTTGTGTGTCCTCGTTATGTACTGCATATCGTAACTGGACTGATTGCCTAACACGTTTGTTATCAGGTGACAAGTTATCCGTGATAGCGGGGATACAGAGCCTTCACTACCTCACTGTATCCAGTCTCCCACTGGGCGCATGCTGGCTGGCCTGTCTGGTTATACTGTCTCTTTTGCAGACTTGTTATCCGGACTCTTATCCCACACACGCCTCACATCCTGGAAGTTCAAAGCCACTTCCACTCCATCCTTCCACCTTATCCTCTGGTTCCCCCGCCTACTTATTCCCTCCACTTCCGACACATATAGCCCCATAGTCATCCTCTCCTCATTCAACTCCAAACCATATCATCACACCCTTTTCACCTATTACACGTACTCCTCTATTAACTTATCATTGTTACTCAGTTAACCCTTCTCACACCATATATTGTCCTCAGGTATTTCATTTCCAACACATCCACTCTGTTCTGTTCCTTTTCTATCCTAGGCCAACGTCCCATAACCATTCAACACTGTTGAGACTACTAAACCATGAAACACACTGATATCTCATTGGGTGAGCCACTGGTCCAAGTGTGTAATTTAGGGCTGTATAAATTCCACCAGGCTCACACATAAAGCCCTCTCTTCACACATTCTTCAATACTCCCAGAACCTTCTCCCCATCACCCACCCTATGACTTACACTTCCCTGATTCCATTTGCCACCATGGTATCTACAAAAAGGTATCTACAAAACTTCCTACAAATTTTTCCATTCAAAGTCACGCCCTAATTAACGTATTCCTTCACTCTGCTAAACCTAATGATTTTGCTTTTATTCACATTTTTTCAACGACCTTTTACGCACTCTTCCAAACTCAGTCACCAATTTCTGCGGTTTCTCACTCAAATCTGCCATCAGTGTTGTCATCAGCATACTACAACAGACTTATTTCCCAAGCCCCCTTCATCCTCTACAGCCTATATACTCGCCCCTTTCTCCAAGACTCTTGCATTTATCTTCCTCACCACCCCATCAATAAACAACTTAAACAGTTACGGCGAAATCACACACCCCTGCCGCAGATGAAGCTTCACTTGGAATCATTCACTCTCCTTTCTTCCTTCTCGCCCATATGCCTTATCCATTTAAAATTTCCATTGCTTTTAGCAGCTTACCTTCCACTCCTTATATTCCTAACACCTTCCACGAGGCATTCTCTATCAAACCTATCGTATACTTTCCACGTATCCATAAATTCCACAAACAAATAATTGTTTCTCATAGTATTTCTCAAATACATTATAGCGAACACTGCTTCTAACAGCTCTTCTCCAACATAGCATTTTCCACAAGACGTCTCTATCACTCCTGCTCCTGTGTCGTATGCTTTCTCCAAACACCTGATCCTCTTACCTCTTCTAAAATACACTGTTCCTCGCCCATCAGATGATCTGGACATATCTTCACCCTCTCATACACTTAAACTGATGCTTCTGTAATCTAAACACTCACTTTCATCCCTTACCTTTATACAGTTTCACTATACATGCATTCCGCCAATCCTCAGGCACCTCAACAAGATCCATACTGCAATATCATCCACCTCAACAAGGTCCATACTGCAATATCATCCAATCAAGCCGCCTTCCCACATTTCACTTACGCAAGGCTTCCACTGCCTCTTATCTCTTCACCAAACCGCGCTCTCCATGACTTTCTCACTTCGCATACCACACCGAAAACGTCCAATTCTCTCGGAAGTTTACTGATAGTCGCTCACGCCTCCTTCTTTTGTCCTCTTTCTCAACTCCCGCACCTTCCCCTTATATATATCCAAACTATTTGTACTCCCAATCATTTGCAACTTCGCTTCATCCCCCGCTCAATACCGTTTCCAACCTGTCCACCCCTACCTTATGAATGTACATACTTCTTTCCCACATAACAGGACTGCGTCCCTAAATATCTCCCATTCTTCACCTACTCCCCTAGCTTCGTTCACTCACATTTTGCCATTCTGCACTCCATCTTTCTTGGTATTTCTTCACACAAGCCTCTTTTTCCATGCTCACTCTAACCACTCTCTACCTTCCCCAGAAGTTTCCTCTTTTCCAAAAATCCTCTCCCAATCTTCCTTCACCCTTGTCATATATGTATATACTATCATACAATGATATTAGTACAACATAAGCAATTATTGTGGGTACTGAATGACCTAGTGTATGCGTGTTTCAGTCCTTAGAGACTTGCTTCGTGATGCTATCATCAGCCAGGGTCATTTAAGTTAAAGTGCTGTGTAACCTAGGAGTGCCTGGACACACACACACTAGTATCTCACCGTAATTCCTGTAGGTTCGAATCCATTACTCCACCAGGTCACCTAAACTCCTGTGGGCCTGAGCCCACGTCAAATTCTAAAGCCATGCAAACACAAAATGTACAAGAACGTTGCAAAATCATATTACTAAATGTGTTCTTTTACAACGGATTACCTGAGTACATCTGGAAAAAATAAATCCAGATTATTCGTAACTAACTGAGTTCTGCGATCAAGCACGGTAATGAAATATATAATGACAGATTATTTGTTCTGCGAAAAATCGTGTCTATTCTCCCTCACGCTCGGGGTAACAAGGGCCGGACGAGCCTTAGACGAGTGAGATTGAGTCGCGTCATCGGAAACTCAATTGTCTAGATCCCTGTGGTGGTGGTGGGTGGATGACACAACCTCATAGCCATAGCATTGTCCCGTGGCTCAGAGCACTGTCACAACGTTGTACTCCACCCTGCAGCGAACCCCTGCACCACAACACTACCCTCTGGTTGACGTGTGTCCACACCACAGTCACAGAGGTAACCCATGTCCCAGAGTGAAGACGAGTCTGTCCCCACTCTTCCCCCGCACCGCAGCAGAAACACATTTATGTACTTTACAGTTTATCACAGCCATATCATCGTCTACCAAATCCATAAATGATTACATATATATATATATATATATATATATATATATATATATATATATATATATATATATATTCATTTATTTTATTAATTTATTTTGCTTTGTCGCTGTCTCCCGCGTTTGCGAGGTAGCGCAAGGAAACAGACGAAAGAAATGGCCCAACCCACCCCCATACACATGTATATACATACACGTCCACACACGCAAATATACATACCTATACATCTCAATGTACACATATATATATACACACACAGACATATATATACGCATGCACGTAATTCATAATGTCTGCCTTTATTTATTCCCATCGCCACCTCGCCACACATGGAATAACATCCCCCTCCCCCCTCATGTGTGCAAGGTAGCGCTAGGAAAAGACAACAAAGGCCCCATTCGTTCACACTCAGTCTCTAGCTGTCATGTAATAATGCCCGAAACCACAGCTCCCTTTCCACATCCAGGCCCCACAAAACTTTCCAAGGTTTACCCCAGACGCTTCACATGCCCTGGTTCAATCCATTGACAGCACGTCGACTCCGGTATACCACATCGTTCCAATTCACTCTATTCCTTGCACGCCTTTCACCCTCCTGCATGTTCAGGCCCCGATCACTCAAAATCTTTTTCACTCCATCTTTCCACCTCCAATTTGATCTACTTCTCGTTCCCTCCACCTGACACATATATCCTCTTTGTCAATCTTTCCTCACTCATTCTCTCCATGTGACCAAACCATTTCAAAACACCCTCTTCTGCTCTCTCAACCACACTCTTTTTATTACCACACATCTCTCTTACTCTATTATTATTTATTCGATCAAACCACCTCACACCACATATTGTCCTCAAACATCTCATTTCCAGCACATCCACCCTCCTGCGCACAACTCTATCCATAGCCCATGCCTCGCAACCATATAACATTGTTGGAGCCACTATTCCTTCAAACATAGCCATTTTTGCTTTCCGAGATAATGTTCTCGACTTCCACACATTCTTCAAGGCTCCCAGAATTTTCACCCCCTCCCCCACCCTATGATTCACTTCCGCTTCCATGGTTCCATCCGCTGCCAGATCCACTCCCAGATATCTAAAACACTTTACTTCCTCCAGTTTTTCTCAATTCAAACTTACCTCCCAATTGACTTGACCCTCAACCCTTCTGTATCTAATAACCTTGCTCTTATTCACATTTACTCTTAACTTTCTTCTTTCACACACTTTACCAAACTCAGTCACCAGCTTCTGCAGTTTCTCACATGAATCAGCCACCAGCACTGTATCATCAGCGAACAACAACTGACTCACTTCCCAAGCTCTCTCATCCACAACAGACTGCATACTTGCCCCTCTTTCCAAAACTCTTGCATTCACCTCCCTAACAACCCCATCCATAAACAAATTAAACAACCATGGAGACATCACACACCCCTGCCGCAGACCTTTCCAGGGTTTACCACAGATGCATCACATGCCCTGGTTCAGTCCATTGACAGCATGTCAACCCCGGTATATCACATCGTTCCAACCAATCTACTCTATTCCTTGCATGCCTCTCACCCCCTGTATGTTCAGGCCTCAATCTCTCAAAAAAAATTTTCACTCTATCCTTCCACCTTCAATTTGGTCTCCCACTTCTTCCCTCCACCTCTGACATATATATCCTCTTTGCCAATCTTTCCTCACTCATTCTTTCCATGTGTCCAAACCGTTTCAACACACTCTCTTCTGCTCTCTCAACCACACCCTTTTTATTACCACACACCTCTCTTACCCTTTCATTACTCGGTCAAGCCACCTTACACCACATATTGTCATTTCATTTCCAACACACCCATCCTCCTCTGCACAACCCTATCTATAGCCCATGCCTGACAACCATATAACATTGTTGAAACCACTATTCCTTCAAACATACCCATTTTTGCTCTCTGAGGTAATGTTCTAGCCTTCCACACATTTTTCATCGCTCCAAAAACCTTTGCCTTCCCCACCCTGTGACTCACTTCCAATTCCATGGTTCCATCCGCTGCCAAGTCCAATCCCAGATATCTAAAACACTTCACTTCCTCCAGTTTTTCTCTATTCAAACTTACGTCCCAATTAACTTGTCCCTCAACCCTACTGAACCTAATAACCTTCCTCTTATTCACATTTACTCCCATCTTTCTTCTTTCACACACTTTACCAGACTCAGTCACCAACTTCTGCAGTTTCTCATCCGAATCAGCCAACAGCGCTGTATACTTGCTAACTTTCTTCCTGCCCCAAGAGTCCCTTCTTTCCTTTAGAGGCTCCTGCAGCACTCAGGAAGCTGGCCGTATGCACTGGTTAGGGCCACATGTCATAAAGGCAAATGAGTAGAAAGTGCTAGGTGTCTTCTTTATGGTAGAAGCATCATGGGCATCAATCATCTTGGGATATATTAAAACAATGTTTGCAGTGTTGTAGAAATGGGTGATTTCCAGATCATAACTGGGAGTGTGACTCGAATTTGTCTGGGGAATGTAGTATCTGACGGGTGTATATCTGGTGGGTAGGAGTTTAGGATCGAGTTTGGAGGATAGACGTTTAGTGCTTGTAGGGTCATTTGGTGTGTAATTGTTTTGTCAGTGTTATACTTGTTGGAGGTAGGGGGAACTGTGAGTAGATGTTGCCGAAGTGTGAGGGAAGGTAAGCTTTTTATTTCTACTTGAAGGCTGGTTAGACGTTGAATGATTTGGGAAGGAGGGGTCTAGTGCTGTTGTATAGAAACAAGTGATAAGCACATTGAGGTGGGACTGTATTGGGAGTATCATTGTGTAAATGTTGAGCGTTTGTGGTTACCAGGCAGCCAGAAATCACTTTCTCATCAATGAATAGAAAGCAGCAGAGTTTCAAAGACTTTCTCACTCCAAAATGGTTCATCATTTCCCTACTCTTGCATGGAATGCAGCCTCAAAGCTGCAGGACCACCATAATATAAAGGGTCCTGAGATGGTATGACAATAAAAAAAAAAATTCTTATGCCTAACCACTTTTCCCACCTTAACAAGGTAACACAAAAACTAACAACCAACAACCTCCAATCCACTCTATTGCTGCCATATATATAAGGTCCTGAAATCAGAGCTGCTATCCACACCAAACTAAGATGCAAAAGCTATTCAACTGTTTACCTTGACCACTTCAAATGCCCTAATTCAGAACCCAAGGTTAATACGATAATATACAAAAGGTTGGCATTACTAGATTGTGCCTGCATGAGATTATGCTGTAAAAGTAAAGTCAACTCCTGTGAGCATGTACTACTGTCAATGGATGAAAAAATGTATAATCATCAAAAAATTTCTAATTCCAAAGAAAATCCATGCTCTCCTTGCTACTTATTGTCATGCAACCTTGAAGATGTAGTAGCCTCATAAAAGGGGTACAATTTTTACTTTTCCAAAAGAAGAAACAGAGAAGGGGGCCAAGTGAGGATTTTCCCTCTGTTCTTAATACCTCACTAATGTGGAAAATATTGAATATCTATAAAAAAAAATATATATATATAAACATGTATGTATATATGTGCATGTATGTATATAAATGTGTATGTGGGTGGGTTGGGCCATTCTTTCGTCTGTTTCCTTGCGCTACCTCGCTAACGCGGGAGACAGAGTCAAAGTATAATAAAAAAAAAAAAAATAATATAAATATATATATATTCATTCCTAAGGTGACTTTGTGACTGGGCCTTGCCGTAAAATTCCTAAGATAATCAAATTTGTGTACTATATCTACACGCATTGAAAGGAAAAGAAAATACACTTGACCATTATCAATTTATTCAGAAAAAATCCGTCTGATGTGTTCTTGTATAATGAATGTGGTTCACTGAAATATGGTATCTTAAAATCACAGTAACTGAAAATGCAGCCATGACATCATTTCTGTACAATACAAGGATTAGTAAACATGAACAAATCAATAAGGGTTGCAGCTGAAAGATATGTATAAAATGTTATTACTGTACTCCTCATTTCTTCTCCAAGCTTATAAATAAGTGAAAACAAGTTCCTCTGAATAAATCACAGTACCTCCCTCATCTGTCGTGAATCTGTCATATATGTCAGAAGGTCTCACTACTGATTTTAAGATTTCACATCTTACACCAATCTGGATTACCGAAAGTATTCCCTGAGTTTTTAAATTTTGTTTTACTTGAAACAGCTATAAGCAATCTATCACTCACATCTTTTAATTATCAAAATCTGATAATACTTCCATAAAAGCAATTCATCACTCATATCTTTCAATCAAATCATTCCATACATTTAAGCACGACAATCTAACCCTGTGATTCTCTTTCAGCCTTTCTTTGATAATATCGCTGAAGGGCTTGTTCAAATTTTTCTCCCACTGTTCTTTTGGTAAATACTTTACGTATTCTCTCAAGTCTTTTTTCCTTCTCTTCTAACTCACTCTCTTTCTTTATTTTAAGATTGCCTTCACTGGGTAACTTGTCACTGTTCAATTTTTCTTTCTCTGTCTCCTTATCATTTATATTATCCTTTGTACCAACCCTATCCTTTCTATCTGGAGATCTAGGTTCCTCTTTGATTTTCTGTTTTTCTTGACTCCTTGACCTCTTTTGCGGTGAACGAGAACGACTATCACGCCGCTTTCTTTCATCTCCCCGTCTGGGATGGGGACTTTTGGATCTGCTATGTCTACGATGTCTGTCTCGTGATCGTGATCTCTGCCTTCCTCTATGGTTTTTCTCATGTTCTTGAAGCCTATCTTTTCCATATCTTCTGTCTCTTGATTTGTCCCCTTTTTCTCTTTCTCTTGATCGGCCCCTATCCTTTTTCTTATCTGGTGAATGACTTTCCCGTGGGCGACCACTATCCTTCCTCTTATCTGGGGAACGATGCTTTCCTTTTCGTCTTTCATGATCTCTGTCTCTGTATTTTCCCTTTAATTCTTCTTTTCTTTCTTCCATGGCCTTGTATCTATCTCTCCTATCCCTGTATGACTCAATCTTTTCTTCATCCTCAGATTCAGAGCTTACTGTAGTTTGTTTCACTGCCTTAGGTGCCCCCCTTACTTGCCGTTCTGGTGATTCACTCAAGTCTCGTTGTGTGCGATAGTGCTTCTGTCGCTTTGTGTCTTCTCTTCTCTTTATAGTTTCAACTTCAGTAATATCCTCTTCTTCACTCTCTGGCTCCTTTTTAACTTCACTCTCAGGATCCTTTTTCATTTCAGATTCTCCCATCCTTTGTTTAAAAAGATGATTATAGAAAGCCCCAAAATTTTTGTGCTTCATAACATCAATTTTTTCTGGAAGAAAATAAAAAATTCATTGATTTCATTTACATAAACATAATGCACCTTACATATATAAATATATAAGGATGAAATGAAACCTTACAAGAATTTCTTGTCTACTTTCAGTTCAATGAAATCCACTGAACTCAAGAGGGGGTCACTGCTGTGGCAATGCTCTTTTCCAAATTCATACCAAAAGAATATATTTGTAGATTTAGTGAAGAATACAGGAGTGAGTTGAATCATAAAAATCCAGGCAAATTCTATATGTTTACACTGATATAAATCAACTTTAAAGTAGATGGTTCTAATCAATAATCGCAAGGTAGGGATCACTATAAAATTCTTGCTCTATACTCCCATAATCCTTCTTGAGACCAAGAAATAACTCTGATACATTATGTATATCTTCTTGAAATCAGTTTATCAAAAACAACTAAATTACAAATGCATGCAGAGCTAGGTCTGGATGTTAAAATAACATATAAATAGATAACAAATTAAAGGAAGATCAGACTCCCCTATTTTGCCCATAAAACAGGAGTACATGCATGATAAGTCAGGTTGCTTACTCATCCATTCCAGTTTCATTTCAATTGTAACAGAAAGGAAAAACACAATTCAGGTGGTTGGATGAATGGATCCTAACCCTGTTAATGTCTGATATGAACTTGAATGATCCTCACATAACATGCATGCTTTTCTTACAAGACAGCTATCAAGTCACTGAAAGATGCCACAACAAAGCAATAAACCCTATACAGAAATTAAGGATGATTGTAAGAAAAGGAATTTGCAAGTAAACACGAGCGATGAAAGTTAAGAATAAGGTGCATGCATCTGTGAGGAAGTAAGTATGGAAGAATAACAAAATATGCACGAACCTCAGTGCATTTAAGAATGATTGCACAGATCATTTAATCAAAAAGTTGATGATGGTGTAATGGATACAAATTAACAAAGAATTAACAATGGGAAAACAGCAAAATATCCACAGATCTGAAAAACCTTTTTTACCAAAGGCAGTGAGCAATGAGATATCTCTAGGATATTTAGGAAACTAGTTCCTTTGAACCACCCATTTTTTTTTTTTAAATTAGTGGGGTAGTGTTGGCTTTCCCCATTTACTGCTCAACATTAATCCATGGTAACAGCAGCTCACTCATTTTGGGCCAGTCTTCAAGCAATCAATCACTACACTTGCTCTGGGGGCCTGATATATATTTTTTTTTCTCAATTTTGAAGGCCCCAGTCATGCATCAAAGTCCACATAAAAGTCAAGCCTTAATTGAAATATATAAACAGAATTATGAAAGGGAAAAAGAATAGACAAGGGAGAGTATTTACAAATTTTGGAGAAGTGAAAGCCTGTCTTTTAAAATGCGCCAGGTCATAGATACTGGAAAAGACATGAAAAGGTAGAGTTTCAAAGTTTTTCAGGAACAAAAACTAAAGTAATACCTATGGAAGAGGGAAAGTGAACCAACATTGTGGTATAGGGCAAGAGGATCAAGTTTGGAAGTTAGCCTGGGAGAGTTTGGAGGTCGGACTGCTTTCCACTCAACTCTATCAAGTAAGGAAACAGAGCTAGAACCACCCCAGATGTGAGAGCAGTACTCCATGCAAAGATGAATCAATCCCTTGTATACATGGAGCAAATGTTCAAAAGAAAATAAGTTTTGAAATCTAAACAGGACACCCAGTTTCTTACAGGCAGTCTTAGCTATTCCATAATGTGGAGTTTCCAGGAAAAATTGGATGTTAAAGTAATACCAAGTATGTTCATTGAGTCACGAGGTGGGATTACATAACTGTCAAAGGAGACATGAGCGTTGTGTGGAGTTTTCGATAGAAAGATGGGTAGAAACTGGGTCTTTAAGACCTAACTAGACTTTGTCTACCCCATTGAGATATCCTGTCCAAGTCTGAGTTTACTAAGGAAGGATTCCAAGACTTTGGAAATAGTAGATATCAAGGCACTATGATGATAGATGGAGGGGTCAGAACGGTCACCCTTCTTAAGGATGGGGTGTATCAATGCATACTTCTGAGGAGAAGGAAAAGTTTTGGCCTGAAAAAGAAAAAAGAATAGACAAGCAAGCACAGGTGCAAAGTTCAGAGGCAAACTCTTGCAGTAAACATGAACAGATACCATCCAGACCGTAAGGCTTGCTTCTGTTCAGGTAGATAAGCAGTCTTTGGACAGTTTGTAAAGAGATCATGGAAAGGGGCAGAGGATTAGTAAGGGGTATCACGAGGTGAAGGAATGTTAGAGTAATCCAAAGTTGAGATAGAGGAGAAATAGGAACCAAAGAGAGTTGCTTTAACTATGGCAGAGACAGACATAGTACTGTCAGAATGGAAAATTGAAGGAAAGGCAGAGCATCAGAATGGTAAGGGACCGGATATTCCTTGAGCTAGCTGGGGTACTGGAAGGGACCAATATACTACCACCTGAGCCCTCCCTCTCATTGATGGCAGAGTCACACAATAAAGTGTACAAAGAGGAGAAATCCTTAAATTTGCTGGGGTCATGGGAGGGGCCAGTACTCTACTACCTGAGTCCTTCCTCTTGCTGGCAGCAGAGTCAAAGAGAGTTCTGGCAAAGGAAATCCTCCCTAATCTCTTACTAGTATTAATCTCTTACTAATATTGATTGAGAGGTGAAGGCATATACAGAGCATCAGATTGGGGAGGAGCAGTTTGGTTTTAGAAGTGGTAGAGGATGTGTGGATCAGGTGTTTACTTTGAAGAATGTGTGTGAGAAATACTTAGAAAAACAGATGGCATTTATGGATCTGGAGAATGGAGAAAAATTGGATAAAGTGAAGCATTTTAGATATCTGGGAGTGGACTGAGCAGCGAATGGAACCATGGAAGTGGAAATGAGTCAAAGAGTGGGGGAGGGGGCAAAGGTTCTGGGAGCAATGAAGAATGTGTGGAAGGAGAGAACGTTATCTCAGAGAGCAAAGATGGGTATGTTTGAAGGAATAGTAGTTCCAATAATGTTACATGGTCGCAAAGCATGGGCTACAGACAGGGTTGTACGGAAGAGGGTGGATGTATTGGAAATGAAATGTTTGAGGACTTCATGGGGTGTGAGGTGGTTTGATTAAATAATGAAAGGGTAAGAGAGATGTGTGGAGATAAAAAGTGTGGCTGAGAGAGCAGAAGAGGGTGTGTTGAAATGGTTTGGACATATGGATAAAATGAGGGAGGAAAGATTGACAAAGAGGATAAATGTGTCAGAGGTGGAGGGAACAAGGAGAAGCAGGAGACCAAATTGGAGGTGGAAGGACGAAGTGAAAAAGATTTTAAGCGATCAGGGCCTGAACATACAGGAGGGTAAGAGGCATGCAAGGAATAGAGTAAACTGGAACAATGTGGTATACCGGGGCTGACGTGCTGTCAATGGACTGAAACAGGGCATGTGAAACGTCTGGGGTGAACCATGGAAAGATGTATGTGGCCTGGATCTGAATAGGGAGCTGTGGTTTTGGTGCATTACACATGACAGGTAGAGACCGGAGCTGTGGTTTTGGTGCATTACACATGACAGCTAGAGACCTGTGTGAATGAATGTGACCTTTTTTGGTCCATTTTCCTGGCGCTACCACGCTGAAGCAGGGGGAAGCAATGCTGTTTCCTGTGGGGCGGGGTGGTGCCAGGAATGGACGAAGGCAAGCAAGTACAAATATGTACATATGTTTATATGTATATGTATGTATATGTGCATATATTAATATAGATATGTATGTACATGTGTGTGCATGGGCATTTATGTATATATATATGTGTATATGAGTGGATGGGCCATTCTTTGTCTGTTTCCTGGTGCTACCTCACTGATGCTGAAAATGGTGATTGAGTATAATAATAAATAAATATATATATTCATTCATTTATCTATTATCCTTGATTGCCATTTCCCGCATTCTTTTTATTACCACACATCTCTTACCCTTTCATTACCCACTAGGTCAAACCACCTCATACCACATATTGTCCTTAAACATTTCATTTCCAACACATCTGTCCTCCTCCTTGCAACCATACGATTTTATTGGAACTACTATTCCTTCAAACATACCCATTTTTGTTCTCCGAGATAACGTTCTATCCTTCCACACATTCTTCATCGCTCCCAGAACTTCACTCTCAACCCCACCCTATGACTCGCTTCTGCTTCCATGGTTCCATCTGCTGCCAAATCCACTTCCAGATATCTAAAACACTTCACTTCCTCCAATTTTTCCCCATTCAAACTTCCATCTTAACTAACTCGTCCCTCAACCCTGCTGAACTAATAACCTTGCTCTTATTCATATTTACTCTCAACTTTCTTCTTTCACGCACTTTTCCAAATTCAGTCACTAACTTCTGCAGTTTCTCACTTGAATCAGCCTCCAGTGCTGTATCATTGGCAAACAACAACTGACTACTTCCCAGGCCCTCTCATCCCTGAAAGACATCATACTTGCCACTCTCTCTTGCATTTACCTCTCTAAGACCCCATCCATAAACAAATTAAACAACCATGGGGATATCATACACCCCTGCTGCATAATGACCTTCACTGGGAACCAATTACTCTCCTCTCTTCTTCCTTGTACACATACCTTACATCCTTGATATAAACTTTTCACTTCTAGCAGTTTACCTCCAATACCATATACTCTTAAGACCTTCCACAAAGCATCTCTATCAATCATATCATACGCCTTCTCCAGATCCATAAATGATACATACAAATCCATCTGTTTTTCTCAATATTTCTCACACACAGGTGGCACATGGAAAAGCACAGAAGCAAACTATGATCAACTCTAAAACCAAGCTCTGTGCTCACATCCACCTTTACAGTCTTAGAACTTACCCTCCTGCATTTCTTCTAATTTGGCCTCTGCCTCAGCCTTCTTTAGCTCTTCTAATTTCTTAAGGTAGGAAGCAGTTACAAATGACTCCTTATCAGCAAACTGATCACCCTCTGCTTCACGTTCCTGCTGGACTTTACGCTCAGTGCGACGCTCACCCTCTAGCTTACGCTTCTCAGCATGCTTGATGATATTGTGTATGTATTTTGGCTGGAAGCAGTAAGGAAGTAGCTAAATGAAGAGGATACACAGTGAACACATAATTTGCACTTTTTAACCCCTACAATCACACTTATTCTATATCCACCCAACTGATGTCTCACCACTCTTCACCACTTCCCACTTCATGTTTTTCCCATTTTTGTGATTAACTGTCGCTCTTCTCATCTCCACTTTTATACTGTCTTTCCCACATATTTATTTTGTGTTCTCCAAATTTAAAAACTCATCATACCAATACCCATATCTCTTATACCATTACCCTCAAAGAGTTCTCAAAAGTTTTCTCCCCATCTCACAAGATTCAGCTCATTACAGATATAATCTTCCAATCTTATCAAATACTGAGATCATACAGAGACTACATACCTACGACTTTGAAAAATAATCAGTAAAATTCCTTCTTACAAGAAAAAGTAATCATTACCTGCTTGTCTGCAGTCTGTTTCTTTGCAGAAACTTGAGCATTCTTGGTAGCATGAATCTCATCATAAATTTCATCATACTGGAAAACAGAAGCATCTTCTTCCAATGCTTCCCGTAATAAGCGTTTCTGCAGGCTCTGCTGTCCAGAATTCCCAGCTGATTTCTATAAAATGCACAAAATGGATAATAAACACCCAAGTATGTCAAAAGCATTCAAGATTCCTTAAAACGATTATATGATATAATAAATGGGCATTAACATAAAAAGTCAAAGATCTAATTTCAATACATCACTATCATGGAAATAAAAGAAATCTTAAGCATGAACTATTTTGCTGAAGGTAGTGCACAAATTGTAAAATTTTAGCAAGAGGGTGGTCGTGAGTGTGGGTTAAGTAGGGGGTCTGGGGATATCCCCCTCACATGAAAACTGTGAAAAAGTAATTATCTATCGATGTGTATATCTACATCTCTAATGCCAAATCCCTGTGGGAATTCCCTTCAAGGAGTGACCACGGCAAAAGAGTCTCCATAACTGTTAAACTCAAGTGCTACTTCTTAGCCTTTATGCCTCACCCATAACATGCCGCTGGCAGAGGTCAACTGTAGCACAGTGTTTTCAGAGGCTCCTACCTAATGTACCTTCCAACTACTTCTACCTAAGTGTCAACCTAATGTTTCTGCCTAATGTTCCAACCTACTACTTCTACCTAATTCTCCAAGCTAATGTTCCTACCTACTATTTCTACCTAACTCCTGTCCACCATTGCTACATAGTACTTCTATCTACTGTTCTTACCATTTTGCCATAAGGCAGGGCCACCATACAGTGCTCCCTGCAGGAAAATCTAGTTACAAAGAATGAGTGGTGTGAGTTAAGTGTTGTCTAGTGCAATGTGTAATGAGGAGAGATTATATGTTTTTGGACAGAACACCAGCAGTCCATGTGTGCGTGAGGCAAAACGAAAAGACAGCTACCTAAGTAAAAGGGGTGTAACTTGACAACCAGTGAAGTGCTGGCTCACTACACAGCCGGCATTAACCCTCCCAATAACCAGGTGGGTAGTATCGGTAAAATACCTCCCAAGTCTGTGGCTCCCTATGAACTACTATCTAATTAAGTAATTATGTAAGTTCATAATGCTACATTCTGGTAATGCCTGAGGGAAAGAAATGCAGCAAAATCATTAGCTTAGTAATTTTCAGATTAATGTAACAGTGCATTTCATTTGGTTAAAAATGGGGTGGTTATATGATTCCAAGTTAACAAGGGGATACCATCACCTTAATTAGACAACAAAAAGGGGTAATAATTCTGAGTTGACATGGGGGATCCCCCTTCAAGACCTTGTTGTAGAACATTTCCTAAAGAATGACAAAAAGGTGGAATGAAGGGAAATTTGAAGGAAACTGAATTCAACTTTAACTCAAAAGAATTATTCATAAGTTATCAATATAAGGGTACAGAAATTTCCAGTTATCGTAAATCACTATCATAAACTTGAAATAAATGTACCATTGTTTCTGAGGCAACCCTACCTCAACATCATTCTGAACATAACTCATAAAACTGTTCAATGCACTTGCTTTACTTAGAGTAAAATAATGCTGCATGCTAACATCACCATATCAGACCCAAGAAATTTCTAGAACACATTCAAAGATTTTTACTGCTAACACCATTTAAGTAAAAAATTTGAAATATTGAAACAGGATAAAAGCTCTTACACTGTCCTAATTAAAATGCAGATGTGATGAATTCAAGGTATTGTTCTTTCTTATGGCAAAGTACTGTCACTATGTAATGTCAGGAACAAACAACTAATGGTCTCATTTGCTCACATTCTGTCTCTATGTGTCATGTACAGTGCAGCAAAACCAGAACGTACCATCCACATGCAAGCCCCAAAGATTAACCCCCATAGTTTACTTTGATGGATGATGAAATTTAACTCAGGCAAATGCAAATTAAAGAGAATGGAACAAAGTAAAGAATGATTCATATTGAAAATTATCTAATGGGATATAAATAGTAGAAATCTGTGCAATGAAGGGACTTGGGAGTCAACTTTATCCCTAACCTGTTGGAAGAGACCCACATTAAGAGGACAATAAAGGAGAGAAAATGTCTGCAGCTAAATACCAAAAAAGGGTTCATATATATGGAAACGATGCTCACCAAACTTTTTATATCCTACAGTGGGATACAAGAATACGTTTCTCAAATTTGGTTACCACACTTAAAGAACCAATAGAAAATGTTCATAGGAGAGCAACAAAGACAATATCAGAATTAAGAGAAATGAGTTAAAGGTAAAGGTTGGAGGCCTAAAATCTGACGATATCAACAGCAAACAGTTCACTGAAAGATTTATGGATAGAACAACCAGAGGCAATTACATGAAATTCAAACATGAGAAAAGATATAAAAAAGTACTTTTACAGTACACAAAAAGTGAATGAATGGAATGAATTTAATGAAATTGTGAAAATGGACAGCATACATAAGTTAAAAAAGCTGGGTGATAAGAGAAAGTTCAAGAGATAGGGCCCTAAGTGAAAAACTCCTTTCCTGAAAAGAACAAATTAGTAATAACAAAGAAAAAGGAAACTCCTTCACTTGATGGATAATTCCTCTGAAAGAGCCATGAGCTGAAAATGGAGGCGTTGCCCTATGATTTTTCCCCCTGGATGTACAAGGATTTCTTAAACCACAATACCCCAAACTACTTGTGAGTTTTCCTGATATAAGCCAACAGTATGGGATATAGAGATATTGATTATCTTCCTGTTTTCGTTGACAAACAATGAGTGGAAGGATATACTATTCAAAGCTCCTTCTCCATGCTCACCTGATATTTCAGGCCTCAATACCCAGGGTTAGGCCTAAGAACTATCTGCTTTATGAACAATATTCTCTTCTGAATTCATCTTAAAACATTTCTGTAACTCCACTGGAGTGAATTTTTAAGCCAACTCTCTCACCAACCTTTATCATCTAATTCTCATAAGTTATCTAATTCTGTCAGCAAGGTAGGTGAACCATGAACAGTGCCACAGTCACATTACCTGCACATAGAAGCTGTAACTATTTGTGTCAGGACATCTGTAAGAAAAATCCTCCTAAAAAATAATGCCATTATCACTCAAAATCTTCCCACTTATGACATCATACTGCCACAGCTCTCCCACACAGGTGTTCTGTCGCTCATTCCTGCTCAGCAGTTCATTTGGAGAGATAAAATGTGTTCCTGGTCAGTGTTAAACTTACTTATGTAAAGCTTGCCTTCTCTGTGAATTGGCTTTATTATTCTCAAGAATACTAATATTCATTTCTGTGTTTAAACAATCAATATCTTCAATATAATTCTAAAGGATGTGAAGAAACTTTAATATATTGTTCTTCTGAGATATCATGGTCTTCAATTGTGGCCACGACTTTGTTATAGTTATGCGATTAAGTTTCATGAATGTATACTACATCCCTTGTACATTCATAAGACTTGGAAGAATGGAAATCCACTGATTTACATATCTACATATTCAGACACAGGGTATGTCTGAATATCAGATAAAGTTCTTTTAAGTGTGACAAAGAGTAGAAGTTTGCCAATGTGAAGTTAAATCTATTGACATATAAATATGGAACTGTCTTGGTAAAATTGACAAACAAGTATGTAAATAATGAGATTCAAGTCAATGATAACATAACGTAAAGCAAAGCTTTGTAAGGAATGAGTTTCTAAACTCAATCATAATATATAAAAGAAAAACATATTTTGGATACCTTGAGGGAGGCCTCAACCCAGTTAAGTGGAGACTCCTCATCTTGTTCTAGTTCATCATCCGAGTCCAGAAGTGGATTGAGTTTTCTTATACCAAGGGGTTGAACTTCTTTATTCTTATTTGGCAAAATCAAGCCATATCTGAAAGAAACAAATGTAAATAACAGTTATATTTCTAATGCCTTGTATTTCTAACAACTGTATGGTAATTCCTTTATTTTCATCAGTTATGATTTAAAAAAAAGGATAAATATATCTTAACCATGAGGGAATTTTGAATCAAAATCTACCTTTCTTTGAGATTCCTTTATATATAGTATAAAACATTATAGTATAGATTTCTCTATCTAAGCAATACAAAGTAGAAAATCTATCAAAGGAATATGAGAGTATTCAAAATAATTTCTTAAACTGTTTCCCTGTATCTGTAACTTTCTCCATCCACTCACAAGTCATCAATTACTTATATTTTCCATGTTGAGTATACTTATTTCTATCAACAGACCACTTTATATAAATCAAGAGCATTCTCCCCTGTTTTTGATCTGAATACTATTATTCTGGCACTGAGCCATTAAAGATGTTATAATGACTGAATAAACTAGTCTGGTAAGTATTCTGTCTTTGTAGAGATAATGGAAACACATACAAGAAACAAGTAACAGAACCTATTGGCCCATAAAAAGGTTACCTGTTGATGGCAATGAGGATCATTTGTCTTTTCTATGAAGTTTGTGGTAACTTACAATAAAAAATATTGTTACTGAGACACAGCTTTAATAAGATTTATCAGTCTGGAGTTCAAGACATTAATTAGCAGCAATTCCCATGTTCAATGACCCCATAGTATTTGTTCCAAAGTATTTTCCTATTCTAATATAACAATTTAGTTCTAAGGTTTGAACCATTGTTTCTGGTAATTTATACAGTGCCTAGGGCCCCTGATTTTAAGATGTCCTCTTTCCATGCATTCACCAGGGATATATCAAATTTACTTCTTACCATGGATAACAGTTGGATATCACCGATCATAGCAAGCATAAAGCAATTATTGTGAATCATCACAGGTACACACATTCATATGTATATATCTATATACAGAGAATGAAATTAAATTCTACCTCTTTGAAGAACAGTAACAGATGGAAGGGAAATAGTAATTTCTTATCCATTTCTATATATAACTTTGCACGACTTTTCTAAGCCTCAGGAGGGCCTGGCCTATGGGTAAGCCTAGCCTGGTTGCATAAGCTATACATATGATTGGATGGTAAGACGGACCAGGTAACAATCTGTGTGGTCATCTCCAAGAAATGGTTGGAAATTGACCACTGTCCGACTGTTATTTTGTGCACTGCATTAGTACCTGTGTACAGGATGAGAACATACATTATATACTGAACACTGCACCCCTGTGAACTTCCCATATATTACATACACAATACATGTAAACTACATGAACATACGACCAAAATTTAAAAAATGTATTTCACTAGGAAAAATCGTACTGCCATATCTATAAATGAAGCAAGGGGACTGAGTGAGGAATGGGAGATATTTTGGGAAGCAGTGATGACATGTGCAAGATATGCATGGTGCATGCAAAAGGTGGGAGATCGGCAGATTAGAAAGGGTAGGGAGTAGCGGGATGAAGAAGTAAAGTTGCTAGTGAAAAAGAAAAGAAAGGTGTTTGGGTTGGCAGCTCTGAAAGAGAGATTTCCATTGCACTACATACTAGTGGAGTAACTTCTCCCTCCTGTCCTATCAACAGTGGCGGTAACAAAATGGACTCCTATGGGAATGATTCTGTGCTTTCCATTAATGATCTACCACTCCCTGAAAAAAAAAAAAACACAAACACCATTTCCTATATACATATGTTACAAAGATTTTCAGAAGTATCCAGAGAATAACTGTATGCTCTTAAAAGAAGACAGTGAATTAATGAGAACCTGGTCTGAAGCAAGGTAAAACTTTATCCAAAGAAGTGTACAACTACGAGAACTGAAAAATCTAAAGTATATGAAGATCAATATTCATTGAAACAAGCTCTCAAGCCAATGGAAAGATCAATATAATAAAAGGATGTGGGATCAATAACAAATACAACCATATCTTGGAAAAAGTTAACTAAGCAACTTTCTATCAAAGTTGTAACTGACAAAAACTTTTGAAATTATGAACAGTACAAGTTTTAGAAAGTTACATATAAGCTTAGACAGACCCCATGCACAATATTTGAATCAGATGTGCTCTCCATTCAGGAAAAAGAATATAAATTTGATTGACAATGTACTGAAGACAGCAACCTAACTTGCACAGCAACTGTCATTGTATTTTCTTAACACCTATATGCAGAACAAAATCATTTGATATTCAAAGCTAATTAGAGAACAAAGCAAATTTGGTAAATAACCAATATTGTTATAGCTGATCAGATTTTTTAAAAAGAGACAAATGTTACAAGACATGAAAAGATCCCTAAAACGACATACAGATTAAACATAATGAAATAATCATCCAGCCTCGGAGAAGTTAGTGTGCGGAACTGTTCATCCCAAATTCACTTGAAGCCAGAACATAGAAATCTATCAATCTATCTGATAAGTTTTGGCGTGAATAAAACATTCTTGTTAACTATAGAGGTAGTCTGGTGACCGAACTGGACCTAATTTATGATGAAGATTCAAAAGGGGAGCTGGTGCCAAAGACAGACAAACATTCTTTACTAGAATTCAGGTGTGTAACTATGTATGTGTATAAATTCCGAATGTATTAAGGTGACGTGGCCAGTAATGCTTACCCCTAAGGTACCTTCGAGGTGCATCAATGTGAAACTTTGCACTATCATGTGTTAAACTAGTTAAACCAAACATGTACATACTGTTTGCCATCTCCAGTAGACATGCTTCACCAGCTTAGAATTCCCCCGTTTTTTCTATGCGTTTAATTTGTACTTCTCTCCCAGTTCACTGTGTATTCTATTTCGAGTTTTTCTACATCAGATCACCACAGTGTCCTTCTTTAATATAGGCCATTTGAAAGATTATGCACTGCACACCAGACGTAAACAAACATCAACTTGACGTGCAATGTGTATCCAGCGTTCACCTGCAACAAACGACTCCGCCAGCGACCACATTCATAAGACTACAGCAAAGTGAGATGGGGATTATAAATTAATCCGACGGTCTACTTCATTCTATATATAAATTAAGACCATTAAAATATAATCCCCAGATGAATATGGTACATCAAAAATTACAAACAGTGTGTGCACTGATAAGCCTCACATTACTCATTATCAGATTATTACTCAAACTGTTAAAATAATCTTATTCTAAACTGGTAAACATAAGGTGTCTTTATTGTCAAATTGTATAAGAATTATATAATATATATGAGAACCACATTAAAGTAAAGGAATGCTCTCACAGCTCATGACACTCAAATTTCCACCTCCATATTCGTCCTCCACATACACCAATACACAACAGAGAGTATCAATAATGGCGAGGCAATAAGCCAGCAACACAGAAACTGTCAAGTTCCCCTCCATAGCCCACGCTGCTATCTTTCTTGTTTGTCTGTCTCATATGAGCGTGGATTGCGAGCATTCAGTCCATGTTACACTTAACATTCGACAACATTCAACTCGCACGACTTATTGTTAGTAACTTTAAAATCTTTATCCTTGGCCTCTGTAATGGTAAAATCTCGCTGTAGGTAAGAGTAAGTTCAAAAGATGGGGTTCAGCGAGTGCAGATCTCTCCCCCATAGTGTACAGATAAGAAAATAAGTAATTCAAAGTCATCTTTACATAGCATGTGATCATTTTCACCTAATACGCTCTATGAAGACTCTTCTTGAGAAAAACAAATAGTATAAAAATTTCAAATCTATTTATCTTAAGTTTTATTCTTAAAAAAGGTAATCAAGTTTTACGTCATGATTAATCCGAAAGGGTATAGTACTTTCATATATACATGAAGGCAAGTACATAGCATCAGACTGGGGAAGAGCAGTGTGGTTTCAGAAGTGATAGAGGATGTGTGTCAAGGTGTTTGCTTCGAAGAATGTATGAGAAATACTTAGAAAAACAGATGGATTTGTATATAGCATTTATGGATCTGAAGAAGGCATATGATAGGGTTGATAGAGATGCTTTGTGGAAGGTCTTGAGAGTATATGGTGTGGGAGGTAAGTTGCTAGAAGCAGAGTAAAAGTTTTTACCGAGGGGTTGTAAGACGTGTACGAGTGGGAAGAGGAGTGATTGGTTCCCAGTGAATGCCGATCTGCGACAAGGGCGTGTGATGTCCCTATGGTTATTCAATTTGTTTATGGATGGGGTGGTTAAGGAGGTAAATGCAAGAGTTTTGGAGAGAGGGGCGAATATTCAGTCTGTTGGGGTGAGAGGGGTCTGGGAAATGAGTCAGGTGTTCACCGATCAGCTCTAGTGGCTGATTCGAGTAGGAAACTGCAGAAGTTGGTGACAGTTTGGAAAAGTGTGTGAAAGGAGAAAGCTGAGAAACAGCGATTAAGTATAATAGACAAATAAATAAATGAATATAATATTCATATCTATTATATTAATCGCCTTTTCCTGCATCAGCGAGGTAGCGCGAGGAAACAGACGAAGGAATGGCCCATCCACTCATGTACACACACACACACACACACACACAGAAAAGAGGGTGTTTTAAGATGGTTTGGTCACATGGAGAAATTGAGTGAGGAAAGATTGACCAGAGGATATATGTGTCAGAGGTGGAGGGAACGAGATGTAGGAGACCAAATTGGAGGTGGAAAGATGGAGTGAAAAAGATCTTGAGTGATAGGGGCCTGAACATGCAGAAGGGTGAAAGGCGTGCAAGAAATAGAGTGAACTGGAACGATGTGGTATACCGGGGTCGACGTGCTGTCAATGAATTGAACCAGGGCATGAGAAGCGTCTGGGGTAAACCATGGAAAGTTTTGTGGAGCCTGGATGTGGAAAGGGAGCTGTGGCTTCGGTGCATTATACATGACAGCTAGAGACTGAGTGCGAATGAATGTGGCCTTTGTTGTCTTTTCCTAGCGCTACCTCGCGCACATGCGGGGGGAGGAGGTTGTCATTTCATATGTGGCGGGGTCGCGACGGGAATGAATAAGGGCAGACTATGAATTATGTACATGTGCATATATGTATATGTCTGTGTGTGTATATATATGTATACGTTGAGATGTATAGGTATGTATATGTGCGTGTGTGGACGTGTATGTGTATGTGGGTGGGTTGGGCAATTCTTTCGTCTGTTTCTTTGCGCTACCTCGCTAACGCGGGAGACAGCGACAAAGTATGATATATATATATATATATATATATACAAGCGCCCATACACGCACATATACATACATATACGTGTACATATACATAAATATTGGGGATAGGTGGAAGAATACTGCCCACGTAATCCGTGCGTGTAGTAGCAGGTGATCAAAAAAGGTGGGACATACTTTTCATATCCTCCAAAATTCATTTTTTTCTTGCCTCTTCTTTTTTTCCTTTCATCAACCTCTCCGTATTTCTATTAAGGCCCATCCCTGATGTGGACTTTAGTCCATGACTTGAGTCTGCAACAAAAGATTAAAAAATGTATTTCATACTAGGGTGAAGGCCTACCCCTTCGATGTCCTATTTTTTCCGAGTCCTGGCAGCTGCACCAATGGGTGCTGTGCCGACTTGGTATTGTTTATTAGCAACTTTCTATTAAATCATTCACAACTTTTCATTTCATTACCTTTATTTTCCCTTATTTGTTTTCCCAAAAGTTTGGTTAGGTTTTACCGGATTATTGTATGTGGCCTTCATTCTGAAAGAAGAAAAAAATTAAGACTTGCAAGCCTAATGACCCTTGTAGGTCACTATCGGTTAAACCTAACAAACCAATCAAACGTCTTCCGTTTGAAATCCTAATTTAGACAGACCATTTGACGAGTATGTGTTACGTAAACATGGCGAGTTGATGTTTCTTATAAAACTTCCTTATACAGTAGAATTAGGTTGTGTAAAGCTGCTGTCGCTCTCTGGCCTAAAGTCTTGATGGAAGTCACAAGAGGGATGAACGGATCTAGGTGACTGTGCAAGCTGCATGAGTTCACAGATACGGTAGTGGTTTAAAAGATATACAGTAATTTTGTTGGCAAAGTGGACATATAATTTGGCACCAGCGAGTTGAACACTGATATGCAGACTTCATTATCCTCGGATAGTTTAGTAGGTTAGGCTAGGGGTGGGGATGGGTGAAGGACAGTGAAAGGGCAGTTTGCTGGTCTCGTTTCATCAACTGAATTGACTTCAAAGAGCATTTCTTACATCTGATTTTTGCTAACAGTACCAGTAGCACCATAATCTTTTAACAATTCATCTCTTTAAAATGGGGAGAGAGAAAATGTCATCAAAATAGAAGTTATATGGAAGGTTTCCTTTATCTTTTGGTAGACTGGATATTTCTCAAAACAGTAGCGCCACATTTACCAAATTTCTTCTCATCATTAGGATTTCCCTAATTAGTAAATCCTTGGTAGAAGTCGACGGTAACTAGATACCCATCATCAGTACTCAGACCCCCATTCTTTGTATCCAAATCTATTAGGCTTCCCTCTAATGCGCAGTTTCCATCGTTTCCTACTGACATATTCGGTAATTCTAGTTTCTGCTCCACAGATCTTTTGCTGAGTGAATGTATAACTGATGGTAGTTGATGTGATTCGAACGATTTTGATCCTCATTTCTCTCGCAAATCACTCATTTCTGATATCCCCATCCTCCCCAATAACAACAGTCTTGGGGGAAACGGGGAATTCTGAGTTTCATGTGGGAGAGAGGAAGAAGCGAATGACTTGCGGCAAAGTCTGAATCACATCAAATACCAACGGAAAAACATTGAAATTGCATGATGTACGTCCTAATCTAATGTAAACCAGTCCTATCAAGGGTTATGCTCCGGATCCCAGTTGTACCAACACCTTCCCTAACCAGGAATCCGGCCCCTGGTTAGCCAACCAGAACTCTTTACACTTGTTACCTTAATCAGAGTAGAAAGTGTAGGTCCTCGAGGGTTCATCAGGTCGTGGGTCGTCTGGGAGATGGCAGAGTTCTTGCAATGTCCGGCAGATGGCGAGGGTAATTTTAGTTTCTCTCACGTAACAAACACTGATCCAAGATTCGAGCTCCCGACCATCCACTCAGCATACCGACCAATGATTGATTAAATGAAAAGACGATATATTCTAATTGGATAATAATGTGTAACCACTAAGCAACGTGAACCCCGGACACCTGCTTTCTGATTGGATAACAATGTGGAACTGTCAAGTCGCGTGTACCCCAGACCCTGCACATGCCCAGTGGCAAAGTACGAACTCACATAAATCTAACGTCTTGGGTAGAGAGTATTTGTTCCCATTTGATTTACTTTTAAGTCTAATTTTCATAATTCTAGAAATTTTACTTGTATCTTAATATTCATTTGCAAGCTAAGTGACGTATATCAGAGTGCTTCTACAAAAAATAGACCTGTCAGTTACATGTAATAAATATCATTAAATTTTAAACAGTTACAGTTGTGCCGTTTATACAGAGGGTCTATCCATACTTGTATAGAGTTCTGCTGTCACACCTGGAGTGGTTCCAGCATCCTTACCTGAGAAAGTGGAGTCGAAAACGTTCTGACTTGTAAACTCTCACATGCAAACTTCTAAACTTTTGACCCGCTTACCCTACGCCACATGTTGGTTCACTTTCCCATTTCTGTAGCTATTACTTTGGTTGTTGCTCCCGAGAGCTAGTTGTTTGTGTGACCCCATCACTAGGTAGATCACACAATACTCGGAAAGCTACTGGTGACATTATCACCGTATGGCTGTTGGCCATTTTGATAACTTTCCATACACGTCGAAGCTTTGGAACTCTCTACCTTCTTATGTCTTTCCCAATAGCTATGACCCGGGACATTTTAAAAGACAGGTTTCTCTTCCTCCATAATTCGGAAATGCTTTCCCTTGTCTTTTTCCCCTACATTAAATTCTCTATAATTCAGTTGACTGGAGAAAAAGTAAAAATAAAAACTGTTGGGCGTCAGCAGAAAAAATACCAAATGTTCAGCCATAGCCTCACCATAAAAAAATGATTTTTCAGGTAGGAAATGAGTAACAACTCTACTTGTAAGGACCTTATTATGTGGACGAAGTTTGGCAAGTTCATCTGATGAATCTAAAGATGAATTATCTGCAAGATAAAGGAGCAGCATAATTTTCTCAATTTGTTCCTTCCATTCCTCCCAAACATTCTTCTTGAAAGAACAGGAGCTAAGTCTGACATAATGAGGATTCAAACACAAAACATTCATTTCTTTTGTAGTTACTGTAAATGTATGCTTTCCTTTAAAGTCTGCATAAACTTCAGTTTAATCAGGAGGTTTTTGCCTTTGCAATGGCACCTCTCTCCCTTTTTCTGTTAATTCATCAAATTTCCTGTACTCAGGTCTGTTGTGTATAGTTATTTTGCTTATAATTATGTTCTAGCCTTCCTTGTTCTCTAATTTTTCAAAATTTGTGAATTAGTTTTTTTACAGCTCCTAATTTTTTTTCTAGTGTTGTCCTATGATCTTTTGTTATTTGTTTATAAACAGTTGTAATCATGGGTGCCTTATTTTCTCTATATCTAGGGCATCATAGAATTGATTATATATCTTCCTCCTTTGCTACACATGAATCGCAACTTTTCTCACCACTGGAGAATTGATTTCTATTGTTTACTGGTTAATTATTTGTTCTATGCATTTATACAATATTCCAGATAATGGCCAATTATCATATAATTTTTCTTCTTTTATATCTTCCTTCCATTTCCATTTCAAGGCCTTTTATTTTTTCATCTCCTCTATTTTCTATACCCAATTTTTTAGTTTTATTTATATTTTCTGTCACTTTATGGAGCTTGTATGCTAGTCTTCTTTTCAGATGGTACTTTGTTATTGTTTTTCTCTGTTTTCATTTCCTGTTCTAGTCTTCCAGGCAATGCATTCCCATTTTCATTCATTATATAGTCAATATGTTACCTGTCCCATAATTCTAGATTCTGTAGCTGATGCACCTATTTCTTTTCATGTGGTTTCCTTTGCATATATCGGTGTTCCTAGTATTTGTCTACATACAACATTTTGTACTCTGTAAACTTGCTAGTCTTAGTTTGAGCTATATGGGATAGTTGGCAATGCAACCCTTTTCCAAAAAGTCATACCAATTAAGATTTTGTTACAACTTTGTACAATGACAGGATATGTTAAGTTCAGTATTTGCTTTGCTTTTTGTATAGCCTTCTCTCTCTTGCATTTCATGACAGTTTTTTGTTTTGTTTAATCCCAAGTACTTCACATATTGATTTACTTTTATTTCTTTAATATTCAACACTAGCTCTAATTAGAGTATCAATTGTTTGTTTCACATGTGTAAACCCATCATCTGCAAAGAAGAGCATGTTTATTTTAAATTTGTCATTTTCATATCTTTTCCTAAGTTTTCCAATTCTCAAATAATTTCATATGTAATTAATGTAAAGAGTGTAGTAGTCCCTTTGCATCTCTCTCTTATTCCATTCATTAAGTTCAAGTCCTTCTTATGTTTTCCATTATGTATATATTTACTATCTCCTTTATATACAGTGGCATGTATATCAATCAATTTTGGGGAGATTTTGGATTCCATGATTGTTTGCATCAATTTTTGCCTTTTTACTAAGTCCAATGCTTTACTTAAGTTTACTGATATAACAACTAAGTTTTTTATAACTACTTTCTATTCGATGTAAATTACGAATATTGTTTTCAAGTCTTCCTCCACATGTAAATCCATTTTGATTCTCCTTCTCATCGACATGTGATTTTTCTTTATCAGTTTTCCCAGCTCCCAATGTCTTATAAATTTTATATGCACAATTTTCCTACTATGGCATCATTTTTGTTCCTAACCACCACTAATTTTTAGGTGTTTCTCATTTTTATGTTAAACATATACTTGAAACATCTGAACTTACCTCACTCTTTAGTGATACCTTGTAAAAATTGTTTCAAATTATCCAGTCCTGCTTTTTATTTTTCATTTTCTTTAGGACATCTTTTAATGCCAATCTTCTTGGGGATAGGGGAGAAAAGAATACTTCCCACGTATTCCCTGCGTGTTGTAGAAGGCGACTAAAAGGGAAGGGAGCGGGAGGCTGGAAATCTTCCCCCCCCCCCCTCTCTCTCTCTCTCTCTCTTTTTCCAAAGGAAGGAACAGAGAAGGGGGCCGGGTAAGGATATTCCCTCAGAGGCCCAGTCCTCTGTTCTTAACGCTACCTCGCTAAGGTGGGAAATGGCGAATAGTATGAAAGAAAAGAAAGTATGCTATAATATTTGCATTACAATATTTCATTCTTTGTAACTGGTTTCCTATCCAAAAATTTTTCTATTCATGTCCTTCCAAGATTCTGATGAGCTAGGACTCATTTCCACGTCCTGTGTAAGGGTGTTTTGGTAGTCCAGTATGGATGAATATAGAATGTTTCCACAGGTCATAACTTATCTGATCAGCCTCTTAGCGCTTTGATAGCTGATTTGACCATTCCATTTGCCCAAGGGTATTTAGGACTGCTTGTCTCGTGCTGAAAATCCTACTCATCTACAAATTCCCCTAACTCTTCATTGATAAAATGTGGCTCATCAGTGATTAGCACTGACAGAATTCCATGTCTTGCAAAAGGAGCTTTCAGTTTTATAATGACTGCTGGTCATATCAACTCAAACACATCAACTTCCCAAAAGTTACTGAATTAGTTCAGTCAGTAAAATGTTCCAATTCTTTCCCATGATCAGTCTGCTGTACCATGGGACATTAGGTTTCCTTTTGTTGGGCACAGTCGAATTGATTGTATATTTCACATGGCTATGCGTTCTTTCATCTCATCATTCATACTCACCCCGTATACATATTCTTGCATGCGTCAGACAGCCTTCTACACCTGTACGAGTCCAGTATATTGCCTTCTCGATCTCAACACACAAAGTGTAAAGTATGACTGTCCTGTCTCTTTGAATATCAGATCATTTTGTACTAAGAACTTATCTCTTGAACAAAAATAAGGCAGCTGCTGGTTGGGGACAGTTTCTTTGGTTTCAGGCCACCCAGAGATGATGGTTTCTAACAGCAAATTCATTGTCTCATCATTCGTTGTTGCTTTTTTTTTTTTTATCATCTCTGTATGCTTTGGTCTGATAGCTAAGAAAGATTTTTTCCTAAATATATGCTTGCCATTTCCCATGTAAGCGAAGTATCGTCATGAGAAAAAAATTCTGCTCTCCTCAGTAACCCAACTATCATCATTGTAAGTGCACATTTGTTGATCTCTCAGTTGTGTGAACACCCCTTAAAAAGTATGGAAACTGTTGGGTGACCTACATGATGATGGAAAAACCTAAGTTCATATATATATCAACTGATGAGGTAAGTGAATAAGGTTAATACATGAAATATGATAAAATAAGTGACTCAGACTGATTTTAGTTGGAGTAAGTTGGAGGAAGACTAGCACATGAACTCTGTACCAACATTCCCACCACCCTTGTACTCAGCCTGTGTCTGTTCACACTGACAAGATTATAGAACAGCTGCACCTCATTTCCATGGATATATTTTGGGGTGATGGAGGACTTTGGTTAAAGATGACAGTAAGGAGCTAGAATATTTTTGATCGTATTTTCACTGTAAAGTATCACTCACTTCCACGCACATTTTGACTATAAAGTATCAGTTTTGAGAGTAGTCAGTAGTGTATTATTTAGTGTATATGGTGTACTATTTTTATGAACTGCATTTTATTTACTGTTAAAACAGTGCCTGATTAAGAAACAAGGTGAGAATCATTCCAGATGTGCTGACCATAGCCTCCTTCTCCCACTCATTTTTTCTTATTTTTCAATACTTATTTACCAAATTCTGCATTGGTGAGATACAGGATGAAGAAATGCCTCATTTGCTCAAATCTATTCTCTAGCTGTTATGTGTAATGCAATGAAAGCACAACCCCTAATCTACGACCAGGCTCCACAAATCCTTCTGTGGATTCCCTTAGTTCCTTATTATACCCTGGCACATATATCCTCTTTGTCAACCTCTCCTCACCCATCCTCTCCATATGTCCAAACTATTTCAGTTCTCTCAACCACACTCTTCTTTTTACCATGATCTGTTATTACTTAATCAAACAATTGCCCAATTTTATCTCAAACATTTCATTTCCAACCCATCCACCATACATCATCATCTGTAGCACATGCCTGCATCCATACATCATCACTGGTGGTATTATACTTTCAAACATACCCTTTTTGCCTCCAATGTTCCCAGAACCTTTGTACCCTCACCTGATCTATGATTCATTTCTAATTCCATGGTTCCATTTTTAGTTTACTTGGTGTAATATTTTTCATTACATTCACATTACTCACCACTGGATCTATATTTTTTATTACATTCACATTACTCACCACTGGATCATGCAACACAATTGCTTCTAAGTTATGTGACATTCAAAAGTGGCATTATGACTCAGAAAACCGATTCTTATGGATAATGGTAACATTTCAATTTTGCCCTATGGCTCTGGCATCGGAGAAGATTACATTTTAACCAACTTATCCCATCAGGTAAATATTGGAGGATGAGATCCTTGCCAGCTGCTTAGAAAAACAGAGTTGCCTGTGAAATGACCACAAAGCTTCATTCTTGGGTAAAAAATTACAATTTGTTTATTTAGAGGATTTTATTTACTGATGACAGTTGTAAATTATTAGAAAATAAGGCAAATATGATAAGAAAAAATATATTTACAAAATAGAAAAAATATATAAACATGTCAGTCAGAAAAACTCTAGTAAAGGTATAGCACATTTTGAAGAATTTATCAACTGACACTGTGGCACAGACAGGATGTTTGTATTGCATTTGCAATTGCATAACATTAATGTCATCTAATTATATGCAACATGCAGGCATTGACTTGTAAAGAGGATTTGTGTGTTTAAATTATACAAAATATTATTACAAAAAATATTTACACAATACAAGGTACTTTTGGTATGTCATGCAGAAAATCAATGAATACCAGAAAACTGCAGTCAGAAAACAAGACAACCAAATATGACACCATACATCCCAAAAATATGTTTATATATGACTGAGCTCTGTTACTAAATTATGAATTACTTACAGAAACTGATACTATATAAATTAATTTCTCTATATATAATTCATCTTTACTATTCTCATATTCACATTACAATTTACAGAATACATGTAATGAAAATGTAAAAATATTTCTGGTAAATGCAGTGTACTTACACACTGTAAAGACATCTTGCTGGTAATGGGGAAGTAAATGCCTTACACATCACTTGTGCTCAGATTGGTAGATACATACTAGGGATTCAGAGAATACTCTCTTTAATATAAGGTTCAAGCAACTGTAGAAAAACAGTGAGTCAGAGAGAGAAATAATACAAAGTCAAACCAGGCAGTGTAGCACCATTATTCACTACAGTCCGACAACAGCAATTCACGTTATGAATTGTGACGTCTCAAAATACTAAATAACTTTTCCTGAAGAACTGTCCAAAAACATGTAACTACATCAAACTACATGGTGCTACGTGGAAGACTGAAATGCCAGGCTTCAAGATACTAAAAAATTAAGGAGAATGTCTAGACCAGTAACCGATCTAGGAACATCATGAGCAGGTACCAAATGACTTGTGTTAAGAAAATGGTCTAAATCAAAAGGTCAAGATAAAGTTACATGATAATAAGGTTATTTGGCATCACTACTCTAAATATGAGAAGCAGACAGCAAATCAAGCGCTGGTGGGTCTTGATACGACAAAACAATGACTAAAAATATATTTATCATAGTATTATTGCTAAGCTATTTACAAAATGATATCATTAATATAATAACAGCTTTAGTCTTTGTACACATGAGCTATCAATAAATATAAAGTAATCCTAACGACTTGGTCAGCATGGCCTCTTGTCAGGCAGTAGGTTCCTCTTACTAAACCTGGAAGGATAAAGATCTTTTACCATAATGGTCTCTTGAGATATATTTTTACAAAAAACTGAACTGAAATGAATCAGACATGAAAGAATTCCCCTTTATCTGTATAGATAAAGGGGAATGAAAGAATCAGACATGAAAGAATTTCCCTTTATCTGTATAGATAAAGGGGAATGAAGAAGACTGTGCAGGAGGCATGTGAGATTGGTTACCAGATGACAAAAATTTAATATTGTGTTTAACACAAGAGTGTACATGGTATTGATACATTATACAAGACAGCTAGATTGAGAAGGTGTGCACATGAAGCCATTTTTGTTTGCTCCTAATGCTACCTTGTTAAGGAAGGAAAAGTAAGTATGAAAAACTACGTAACTGCAGAACAAATATTTACCATCAATTTGTTTACATAGTTCTAAGTAAAGTTTTTGCATAACTCACTGAATTTCTTGTAAACAATCATAAGCAAAAGGTGAATCAAGGATATGAAAATGTACCACAACCATCAGGAAAACTAGGGCTTTGAAAATGTACCACAACTACCTATTTCATAGAAAACTATTTTCAAAGAATACATGTTAGACTTTACACAAGTAAATGTTAGGTTTCTTGACATGAATTACACTTTGCAGTAATGAGAAATAGCTATAGAGTGAAAGGTGGAAAGATGGATGAAGAGTACTGCTTGGCAAGTTCAAGCAAATTGAAATTATAAATCTTTTCTGTGCATCTACAGAATGTGAATTACAGATGGTATGAGTACTTGAATACAGGAAATGTATTGAAAATCTTATACAATTCATATTACAGAATAAATCTAAATACCTCAGTGGTGAGAAGAGTTTTTGCTGAAGAATCCTTAGCAGTAGGCGACATAGATGGAACTTCATAAATCACATCTGTCGGTCTTGTAGGTGAAACTGTGGTTAGGGAAGGTGAAGTGGGTGCAACTGGAGACACAGGTGAGGCAGATGAGACCGGAGAAAGGGCTGAATCAACAGAAAGTGTGGTAATTGTGGAGTTAGACCTCTCAACCCGTCGATGGGATTGTGTATCATCGTCACCACCAGGGTACATGTCAGCAAGAATTCCACTTTCTGTAAAATAAAAATGACTAACAAGTATAAATATAACCTAATGTGTAGATTAATCAGGGCACCATAAAATTTTCTATTGTTCACCCACTCTTGCACTTAGTGGGGTATGCTTCTGTGTGTGGGGTATTTCATGCTTTTATTCCTTGATGCATATTTTTTTATTGTAGTTCATGTTTGGCACTGTGAGTGTTAGTTTGCATTTTCCTTTGGAGAAGGGAGTATGTTAATATATACCAGATTCAAACACACCAAGTACTTTGACATTATTATATAGTACCAAGTGACAGAAAATTTTGGTCACATTCTGTTTAGATAACGATACTGTTTATTTAGCTCTTGGTAAAAGAATGGGGTGATAGAAGACTTCATACTTAATACTCAGTCATCATTCATTCCATTTAACAGAGGTGGGAGCCAAGTAACAATAGTGATGTGCTGTCATATACACTTGGGTATAGCCAGAGTGGTTTTGAGTACCCAATCACAATATACTGTAAAACAATGCAGCTTAAGTAACAGGAAATTACAATCATGCATGAATCACTTTCAACTTATATGAGAAAAGGTTATGAGGCACTGGATAATCCGATAAGAAAAGAAAGTAATCTGTTATCTGCCTGCTGGGGCAGATAATTCTCATTCTATACTTCCATATCCCTCGATCTTTGCAACTGTAAGATTGAAAACTTCCCCTTTCCCCACTATTGTAATCAATCATTCATAATCATACCCAAAAACTTACACTAATTTGCAACCTTTTGCTTTTTCTGTTCATATAAAAACAGCAATGTGACAACCCATCTCTTTTAAAAACCAAAACTTTACTTGTAACTGCATTAACTCACCACTCTCTCTACAAAGCAACCTACCATTCAAATCAATCTTTCTCTGATTCAACTAAAAGAAAGGCATCATTTGCATACAACTTAAGTGATATATATTCTGTTCCACCAGGATTCAATACATAGCTACCTATTCTCATGTGCACACCCTTTCATAAAATCATTAAACAACATAACACTTCCATATTTCTTTCATACCACATTTCACTCTCACACAAGCAATACTTCTGGGATAAAAAGCCTTCAACAACATTCATCTGTCGTCTAACATACCACTGTTAAAGCTTCCTACAGCATTCTCCTATAACTTTATCATGTTTGTTTTAAAAATCTATATGGGAATGTGTGAAAGAGTAAGGGAGTGAGCTCCAGTGGTGATGATACCCTTGAGTAAGATGAAGTGCAGAGGAATGGTTGGAGTGTTAAGATAGCATTTGAATTTCTCAAGAAAGGGGGTGACAGTGATACTAATTTGTTAATCAGAATTTACAATGTATGTATGGCACTGAGTGAGATGCCATAGGACTGGTGGAAGGCCTTTATGGTGTCAATGTATAAATGTTAAGGGGAAAGAGGTGAAAACTCAAATTGCACAGTTACAAGTGTGTTAAATATAATTGTGGTATTGTATAGAAGAGTGGCAACTGAGAGGGTGGTGATGTGCTGTCAGTTGGCAGAACTAGGGCATATGAAGCTGTCAACATAAACTGTGGGGTAGTCTGTGGGGTATGACCGTGAATGGTATGCTCAGGTTTGTACATTACATGTATATTAAACAAGACAAGAAGAAACTGGCTGTACACAAATGAAACTGTTGTTTTATTATTCATAAAACTTTTATATAAAATGGAAAGGAAGTGAGAGATAAAAAAATTTCATTTATATTCATGGATTAGATCTATGAAGAAGCATACCTGCAGAACACTGACTGGTACGTGTCACAGACCGATGAAGGGCTCTGGGGGAATCTCCTGGTTCAAATCCCAAGTTAAGAGTCCCAACATATGTTGGGCAAACAGTTGAAGAATGTGATGATACCGAAGAAGCAGATGAGGATGCTGAAGAGGAACTGACTGAAATTATGGAGTGAGGTCTCTTTCCAACTCCACCATTCAAATCAGGAACAGCTGATGTTGAACCACTACGAAGACGAGGTGCTGGAAAACAATAAACTTTGAATAGAATAAATTTCAACAAAGATTAGGATATATTAAAGTGAGGGTGGTTCACAGCAATGTTTATCTGTAATAGTGATACCATTTTTAAGCAAGATTTTATCTTCTATAAATAGAGAAGTATAAACAAATGCACAATATAGACTTTGCCAGTTCTACAAACCTTTATTCAGCTGATTGATGCTGATGGACCTGTCACTGATCTGGTCTTCACTTGGTCTTATGTCCAGACATGGCTTATTACCTATACCCATTGATGACATTTCATGTAATCTCATAGTTCTGTTACGAAGTGCCTGGCGCCAGAGTAATTTGGATATCTCCTCAGTCCAAGCCTCTTTCATCTCGGCATTGGGAGCTTGAAGAAGATAAGTATCAGATGGCTTCCTCTTGCGAAACCATATCTCAAATTTAGTGGTGCTAACACCCACTTGTTCTGTTAGGCCAATGTCAGTCATTTTCATGCTGTGCTTGTACTGAAATATATCCAGTGTCTGAAAGGTAGAATGGGATAACAATGTATATAAAACAAAATGACTACTGATGTAAAATCTGATAGCATGGACATTCTCCTATGAGCACTTGTAGTATTCAATATCATAAGAGTAAATCTTTTATCATGCATTCATTTGTATGATATTAAAATCAGCATATTATCATGCCTGTTTAAACTGTCCTTAGTGAAAACATTACAAAAGGGGCTTTAAACAATAAAATATCTCCGGCAGAGTATAGCAATTAATAACTATTTTCAACAATTTGTATCTCCACAATTGTTAGCATCCAAGTTTAAGCACAGAATATTACCTTTGGCACTGTAGCCTTGTTACATATACAAACAAACTGTAGACACTTTTTTGCCGTTTTACTATACTTAAATATTCTAACTTATAATCTGCAACCAAAACACAGTCCTTTCTTTCTTACCCAGTCATAGGGATAAAGTAAGTGCCTGAGTGCTACCAAATTATTTTTGCCCACAGTGGATCATCAACAGTGCAATGTTTTTTATGTAAAGATTAAATGTATTCACTTAGAAAACATAACCTTTTCCTGTAAAACAATGTGGTGGCATTACCAGGCTTTGCCTGCTTATGGTTAAGCTGCATATGAAAAGTCACTTTTGGTGAGGTTGTATCATCAGACTATGATCCTGTTGGAGAATGTCTCTCTCCAAGTGAGTATCTTTTCCCTGCTACTGACTGTAGTACAAACTTGGAGCTAAAACCCCTAAAGAAGGGGTCCTGAGGTTATAAGATAATGATAATAATAATGCTGGGAATCTACTTTTACTTCCATCACTTTTGCTATACTTTTTCACAGCTTAAAGGTCATAATATCACAAAGAATACCTTTCTGCATCTAAAGCCCAGATATAATGGCACAGTGATAATTATGAATATCCAATAAATATAGTTTAAAACAGGTGATCTGTGCATTGCATTCCTATGAATTTGTTTTTTGTATCAAAACATTGATTAAATACGGTACTCATACCTTCTTTTCTGGGTCTCTTCTTGCCTTACTGAACAGTATAAGATCTTCAAACAAGAAAACATGCCTAATGGACTTCTTGGCTCTACTTCCTTCCCATACCATAAACTCTCCTTGCCTCAACAATCGACCCTGTTCCTTGAGGTTCACCTGTAATATAGCATTTTGAGGAATAAATTATTAGGTGTAGTTACAAATTAAAGAAAGCCCTGGAAAATATCCAGGTGTGCATATTTCCTTATTTAAGGCTTCTTGAAAACATATTTCCAATCAAGACAAAACTTTTTACATACATCACAATCTCTCAAGGAATCCATTGCAAGAAGGTCATTGCCATGACGCAGTTGAAACTGAACCATCTCTTGAGCACCTAGAAGGTCATCGTAATTCTCCTCCCCACGACTGCACTCTTTCAACAGCTAAGGGATAAAAAAATCAGATTAACAAATAATTACTATACCTAATGTGGCTATCAAATGCAATTCCTAATTTTCTAATGTCTCCAAGTGTAGAAGGAATATACTAAAATATCTGCAGAGTTCACATCTCTAAAATGCATGAAAATAATAAAAGATTAAGGATTTCATGGAAATTATAAGAAACATCACTAGTGTGTGGTTCCAGTAATAATGGCTAGGTATATGGCTTTAAAAGTAGATGATACTTAGAGGGAGAGAGCAAATAGTGGGAGGTGCATGTTTTTGTTATTAAGGTGTAACCACAAAAGCTGTAAGCACTGAATAAAAGTTTCAATGAAACACTAAAGAATAGAATAATATAAGATACAAATGGAGACAAGGTAAACCAGAAAGTATATCAGGACAATTGCTGCCCTATTATCCCCCAATCCTGGCCCATTCTTGTTTATGATTATGAATACTCTAACAGAATTACATGGTTAGGGTTAAGTTACTGTACCAATGGGGAAGAGGGGTGTTACCCTTAATCTTACTTATTAAGTAATTCTGAGTTTGTAAGACAATAAAATATGTCAGGTTCGGGAAATATTTTTCTGAACAAATTGTAACTTCATAAATTTGAGTACAATTAAGAACAATGTTCAATTTACTCTTCAGAGTTTTAATTTCTACTGACCCATGTACTTAATACGAAATGTGTCCTTATGATAGCAAAAGAAGGAAAAAATCTATCAATAATAGGGAAAATTAAGAGAAATTATGTACAGTGCTATACACATTATACCCAGAAGCTGATGAAGACAGTAGTCAAAATCTAGTATATAAAATGAGCAGAAGTATAATCAAATTGCAAGGAAACAGACGAAAGAAATGGCCCCCCCCCATACACATGTACATACACACGTCACACACGCAAATATACATACCTACACAGCTTTCCATGGTTTACCCCAGACGCTTCACATGCCTTGCTTCAATCCACTGACAGCACGTCAACCCCTGTATACCACATGACTCCAATTCACTCTATTTCTTGCCCTCCTTTCACCCTCCTGCATGTTCAGGCCCCGATCACACAAAATCTTTTTCACTCCATCTTTCCACCTCCAATTTGGTCTCCCTCTTCTCCTCGTTCCCTCCACCTCCGACACATATATCCTCTTGGTCAATCTCTCCTCACTCATTCTCTCCATGTGCCCAAACCATTTCAAAACACCCTCTTCTGCTCTCTCAACCACGCTCTTTTTATTTCCACACATCTCTCTTACCCTTACGTTACTTACTCGATCAAACCACCTCACACCACACATTGTCCTCAAACATCTCATTTCCAGCACATCCATCCTCCTGCGCACATCTCTATCCATAGCCCACGCCTCGCAACCATACAACATTGTTGGAACCACTATTCCCTCAAACATACCCATTTTTGCTTTCCGAGATAATGTTCTCGACTTCCACACATTTTTCAAGGCTCCCAAAATTTTCGCCCCCTCCCCCACCCTATGATCCACTTCCGCTTCCATGGTTCCATCCGCTGACAGATCCACTCCCAGATATCTAAAACACTTCACTTCCTCCAGTTTTTCTCCATTCAAACTCACCTCCCAATTGACTTGACCCTCACCCCTACTGTACCTAATAACCTTGCTCTTATTCACATTTACTCTCAACTTTCTTCTTCCACACACTTTACCAAACTCAGTCACCAGCTTCTGCAGTTTCTCACATGAATCAGCCACCAGCGCTGTATCATCAGCGAACAACAACTGACTCACTTCCCAAGCTCTCTCATCCCCAACAGACTTCATACTTGCCCCTCTTTCCAGGACTCTTGCATTTACCTCCCTTACAACCCCATCCATAAACAAATTAAACAACCATGGAGACATCACACACCCCTGGCGCAAACCTACATTCACTGAGAACCAATCACTTTCCTCTCTTCCTACACGTACACATGCCTTACATCCTCGATAAAAACTTTTCACTGCTTCTAACAACTTGCCTCCCACACCATATATTCTTAATACCTTCCACAGAGCATCTCTATCAACTCTATCATATGCCTTCTCCAGATCCATAAATGCTACATACAAATCCATTTGCTTTTCTAAGTATTTCTCACATACATTCTTCAAAGCAAACACCTGATCCACACATCCTCTACCACTTCTGAAACCGCACTGCTCTTCCCCAATCTGATGCTCTGTACATGCCTTCACCCTCTCAATCAATACCCTCCCATATAATTTACCAGGAATACTCAACAAACTTATACCTCTGTAATTTGAGCACTCACTCTTATCCCCTTTGCCTTTGTACAATGGCACTATGCACGCATTCCGCCAATCCTCAGGCACCTCACCATGAGTCATACATACATTAAATAACCTTACCAACCAGTCAACAATACAGTCACCCCCTTTCTTAATAAATTCCACTGCGATACCATCCAAACCTGCTGCCTTGCCGGCTTTCATCTTCCGCAAAGCTTTTACTACCTCTTCTCTGTTTACCAAATCATTTTCCCTAACCCTCTCACTTTGCACACCACCTCGACCAAAACACCCTATATCTGCCACTCTGTCATCAGACACATTCAACAAACCTTCAAAATACTCATTCCATCTCCTTCTCACATCACCGCTACTTGTTATCACCTCCCCATTTACGCCCTTCACTGAAGTTCCCATTTGCTCCCTTGTCTTACGCACCCTATTTACCTCCTTCCAGAACATCTTTTTATTCTCCCTAAAATTTACTGATAGTCTCTCACCCCAACTCTCATTTGCCCTTTTTTTTCACCTCTTGCACCTTTCTCTTGACCTCCTGTCTCTTTCTTTTATACTTCTCCCACTCAATTGTTTTCTATAAAACATTTGTGGAATTTTGTTCTCCACATGATAGCAAATTAGCAACATGAAGGAAAGTAATTTGAAAATAAAATGGATATTGCACTGTAACAAACAACTCCAATATCTGTTTTAATATACTTATCATGTGGGTGTAGAAAGATTTTCATATTCCTTCCTTTTGAATTTGATATGGCATTATGCAAGGATCAAGCAAACTCAAACATATGCCATATTATAAAAAAGTGCAAAACATTGCCTAATTATATGTTATATTTATGTTTCTGCATAGCAAAGGATAGGTGTAGAGTTATGTAAGGGAAAAAATCGAAGATGCACCAAAAGTTTTGGTGAAAGGGAAAAAATTAATTGTACAGGGTGCAAGAAGTTGGTCTTCAATGGTCAAAAATAAGAGCAGTAGACTAGGTAACCTGTGTAGCAAACACAGAATTTGAAGGTTAGCATTTCAAATATATGCTGCCATGAAAACATAGATAGAATAATGCACACAAAAAAGTTTTCAAAAACCACACATGGCAATAGTGGGTGACAGCTGTGGTGAGTGATGGCATCTCCCAAGGTCAGCAGTCCAATGCATGTGGCTAAACAGTGGTGATACAACCTGCATTCTTACAGCGTAATATTCTGTATACCCCTATGACTATGAAAGGAAAGCAGCCTAGTGAGTATTATTATTCTCAAGAAGAAAAGCATGAGCTTGGAGGTAAAGTTTGATATTTTGAGGCATTTTAATGCTGGTCAACATAGTCTAGATCAAAGAGCAAAACAAACATAATATCCAACTAAGTATGACGGTAATTCAGCAGAATGTGAAAAGCAGTCAGACATCTCTGGACAACTTCTGATATCTATCTTTAAATAAAGTGACAGGCATAACTTCACCCACCCTTTCCTACCCCCAGCAAGCCTTGACATACAAGGTACAGGTCCAGTTCGGGCAAGTTTTATTCATATCATATACTTAGAGAGAATATCGTGTGCTTTGTTCTTCATTCAAATATTGTACTTGTGTACCTGTACTGGATTGTATGTTTCTTGATATCTTATTCATATTTGTTTGAAAATGATGAAGAATCTTCCATACGATAGACTTCCTTCATCCCAATCTATCCTTTAATAATATTGGTTGCACTGGGAAAGCATCTCCAAGGGATATCTTTAATAAGGCAAATGGTAAAGCCTCGAGAGGCAGACTCCATGAGATAGATTCAATGAGAAAAATAATGAGATTTAGGCATATCTTATATGAGATATTAAAGGAATTAAGGGAGTTTGGTGTGCAATGGAAACATTTTGTACGGAAGTGGTGTGAATGGAGCTAATGATGAATCTTCTTAGCATGCAAAGTGGAGGTAAAAAGTCCCAGTGTGAGTGTGGAAATCACTAACATACTGGGTATATGCAAGTAATTTCTATGGCTGTATATATTTGATCCACTCCATGAAAATTGGAAGTGTTTTAATGGCATTAATGACAACAGATATAAAAGACTGGTGAGGTCATATCTTCCCACTGCAGAGAGTTGTGAAAAAAAAAAAAAAATGCATACCTTATAGCTTCTACTGAGTGGATTACAGTGGAATATGTTAATTCTGTTTATCCTCTACAGAAATTGCATTTAGATAACCAACCTGTTTAAGAATAAGAGCATATTTTCCCATTCGTTGCACAGGTTTCAGTAAGTATGAGGCAAGGTCCATTCGGTCCTCCAACTCCAGCTGCTTTTTTCGGAAGAATGAAGATCCATACTCAGACATCAGTGAATCTGACTTTGGCTTGTTCTTATTGTAGAGAGCATAAAGATAAAACTGACTCTCCTGCAAAGTAATGAAAGTAAAAACAAATATTAATAGGCATAAGGCTTGTTCTGCTCACTTGAAACTGCATTAAGAAACTGAGAGGAACAATGTATAATGTGGTGAATGGTTTGTGATTGAAAATATGTCCTGTGTGGACAGACTGATCATTTCTTCCTGGAAGATTGCTCTAAAGGAAAGTGACACTTGCTCCTATCCAATCACTGCATGTGAAATATAACAAAAATCCTAACCATTCCAAAAGCAATCCTTCTTTGAGATAGTCAAACTTTTTGCCCAAAAACCAAATGAGCGGTTGTTCAGTCAATATATCCTTCACCTACATAAATGAGCTTGCGGCTTGAGCTTTGGCTAACGAAACAAAATTCTTTTCAACAGACCAAGTTGGCATCATGTACTACAGGCTGCATGCACTGGTGAACTTAAGGTATTGCATAATGTTGTTAAGTGTGAAGTTTTTTGGAGTAGGAAATTCTCACCATCATAATGTAACATCCAACAATTAACAGTTCACCTTACTTAACTTCTCTGGAGAATGTATGAGCCTGAGTATGTTCAGTCACAACTTTGAGAAAAAGCTTACAAATGGAGTTGGAAATTTAAATATATTTGAGAACAACAATCTTGTTTACCTGTGATAATTTCATTCACTTTTCTAACAGCAAGTAGTTATGACTCAGATGATGAAAAACTATTAACAGTTCTGAATTTAAATGTTCTATGTACTTCAGAATTTACTAACTAAACTTATTCATTGGTAAGTCCCACAGAACGAGAAGCAATAGGGGTTAAGAAAGCAGATGTTTGATGACATATATAAGCAGAGGAAAATCTAAGGTTGTAACTCCAGCAACATAAACTAATTTCTTCTAACATAAACTATTTCAATTTTGAGTGCTGTTTCTACAGTCACATGGCTAGACTGCTAAGGTGAACACTAAAGAAACAAAATCCCTTACATAAAAAACTATTCTAAGAATAAGTACCACCCATATTCTATTTACTTACCTTGATTTAAGAAACAAATTACAAATGAAGTTAATCATTTACAGATTTTTTCCTATCATGAACACATAGTAAATATTTTATGAATATACTGTAACCTTTACTTCATAAAAATATTACCAATTTTAAGTAAATAAATACTTACGTATCTCAGGAATATTGAGCCCACTGCAAAGGGTCGCATCTCACAAGCTTCAAGAGCACGTAGAAAATATCCTGAGTGAAATTCATATATCTTTTCGATGTTGCCAAAAACAACATTACGCTGGCCTCTTAAGGCTTGTGGGATGTCTTCTCTCATCAGTTCAGGGATGTAATTCTACAGAAAGAAGCAATCTATTAAAATGTTGAATGAATTTAATATGTGAAAATTCAATACTGATTGATATTTGAGGACATACAATTGAGCATGACCTTCACATATTATTATGTTTACAAATCATTATCACTTACCTCAATTATATATTCAAGGGAATTAACATAATCCCTTTCTGTTTGAATCAACTCCCTCATTATCAGCAGAAGAGTCCTAAAGAAGAAAAGAAGTAAATATTACACATAAAAACTAAGTAAAAGTTTTCACATCATAAAACTGTTACTTGAAAATACTGACACATAATACTTTCATCAAATAGCAGCTAGAGAAAACCATGGGAAGGGAAGATCTGTGGGACCTAATAGTGGAAGGGCGCTCAAATTCTGGTGCATTAAACATGACAGCTAGATAGTGGATGAATAATACATGAAAAGACAAACTTGTATGAAAAAAACTTCACCCCAAAAGTCAAGAAATTAATTTCTAATACATAAAGTAATTAAGTAAACATCTGATATAAAATACAGAATCCCATGACACAGGCCAAGGATGGATGCATAGGGACATCACATCAAAACAGGTCATTAGAGATTATATTCCTTAAGAAATGGCTCCCACTCACTCTTTAATTGCCCAACACCCTTAGTGAAAACTTACTGCTTCTAGCAAGTCGTATCCTGCAACTGCTGCTGCCACAAAGGTTTTGAAAGTTTAATTTTTGTGTCAATATCTATCTAGCTATCTAAATTTCTGATGCCTGTTCCCTTTATGAGCTCCCCAAGGGGGAGGTCACAGCAAAAGTCTCCATAACTGGTAAACTTGTGAAGTGTCTATAGTAACTTTTTTCATGTGCATCCTGTATATGTATGAAACACCAGGTAGTTGAGCATGCGAAAGCAGGGACCAGATGTAGAGCCTTTTGAACACAGACTAAAGAGAGATAAAACTAGGAGTAAAACTAAGAAATCGAAAGGCTAGAATAAAAGTAAATGATGATTTACCATCAGGCATCATAGCCCCACTACTGAAACAGCTGCCTCTGACCTTAAGCAGGATTTCATCTTGCAAATACATGCCTTGATCATGACATAACTAAGATCAGGGTAGCTGTAAGTGCTCTAGACTTTGGTCAGTTTACAAGAGGTTTCGAGAGATGGGTCACAATTCAAGTGATCAACCCACCAGGTGTCATTCCTGAAGAAGTTAACCTGTGGCAGGTAATGTACAGAACATGATATTGATGCGTGTAGGAACCAAACTTCTACTTTTTGATGCCCTAGAACCGACTGAAAAGGTGGCTAATCTTTTATGAAAGTGGGACATTTCTAAATATATTGACACTGATTTTGTGAGTGTGTGTGTGTGTGTGACTCTCTTCTATACTGTTGTGCCTGAGTGAACGGTATTTAATTATCTACCTATCTATCTATATCTCTGATACCTGTTCCAACTGGACCTCTCTCAAGTGGGTGGCCAAAGCAATAAAGTCTCCATAACTAGTGACCTTCAGTGCCACTTTTTGGCCATTATTGTCTCACCATTAACAGGCCACTGGCAAAGGGCAACCTTGGTGCAGTGTTTGCAGAGGCTCCTACCTAATGTTTCTATTGACTACTTCTACCTAATGCTCCTGCAAGCTAAAGGTTTCTTTAAATTTCCTTGTATACCTTGCAGTCACATATTCAAAAAGCATGCTGCATGGCCTAAAAGAATATTAAATTAGAGTTAGTAGAGAGCCAACGACAAAATGAATTTTGAATCTCCCTAATTCAGTACCCCAGCATGATTAATTTTAATTTCAAATGACTACTTTGAAATGCCACTACTTACTTCACAATATAAAATGACAGCATGAGCAGTGGATGATACTGAGTAAAACAAAAATAACTTACTTGCTCTTCTTAACTTCTTCTTGTGATAAGTCATCAGTGTTGATTGAAAGGTTGAGCTGTGAGCCACGGATAAGTAAATGTGAATTGACAGCTGAAGATGGAGGGATGCTCTTGTTGCTTGTTGGTGAAAGAGGAACTCCATCATCCATACTAGAGAGATAAAATGCCAGATAATAAAGCTTTGGTCCAAATGTACTTGTCAATTTTTATATCATGCAAAAGTTTCATATTTCATAACATTAACAATGTTGAATGGACCAGACATTTGGTTTGAAACTGGCTAAGGGTTTTGCTAGAGACTTTTATACAATGTTGATGTCTGTACTTTAAGGACATTGCATGGAACTTAACCCTGATTGTAAATACTCTTCAAAGTTTTGATAATAACACCCTCAACTATGTATCATCTGTAAATAATTTCAGCCCCTAAAGGGTGGAGCTTTGAAAATTTACTGGGTTCCCAGTACGGAAGTTTATCAAAAAATAAGACATTTTAGTCTGTGTATGCAATAAGAGGGGAGAGGAAATCTGGTAAATCATCCACATTTGTTGGTGTAGGCATTTAAATCTCTCATGTTATACAAGCCTGGCTTATCACATATGCTGACTCATGCACCATGGTCTCCCAACACAACCAATGGATTACTAATATTCAAAGAAATTTACCCAGTGCTAAAAGGTCAACATCAGCCAAATCATTATTACCATAATTAGTATGCAACAGAGCATCACTAATTAGCCACTACCCGGTGTGGTGCATAACGAGCATCCAAGCCTGGGCCATACCATCACCTACTGTGTTATATAGGTATACAAGAACTAGGAACCTTTCCTGTTGTTAATTGTAGGTGTATCTGACAAACAGCATTTCTATAAACCAATAAAGTGCACCTTCCTATTCAAATGACAGAGGGAAAAGACAAGTATGGATAAAGTCCCTATACGGTTAGATATATATATCATCCAATCATGTTACAGGCGTAAATTAGGGCTTTTTCTAGTGTTAATTGTAGTTGCTTGTGACTGTACGGCAACTCTACACACTGATAAAGCTGGCCTTCCAATTCAAATGGTGGGCAGAGGCAACCCATACAGCAATTCACTGCAAAGTAATGTGTACAAGTATGGGCACAGGGTTCATGTTAAAAAATATGCAGTGTAAAATGTAAATTCCAGACCATAATTGAGAAATGTTGGATGTCTTCATTACAAAATTATGCACAAAAGTATAAACTGAAAAATGTATACCTCTTAAATAAAGTATAACTGGTAGGGTTTAATAAAAATGATTTTTATGGAGTTAAATGCTAGTGTTATGGGGAAAAGATGAAAAAACTACACAGTGGGACAAATGCCCTCCCTCAACTTCTCTAATCACAGATTATCACTTATATACCTATATTTTGGTAGTGGTGAGTATGTTTAATACTGGTCCATTTTTTTGTTTACATCCTATTTCCTGTAAAGTGACAGAATCCCAAGCAATAAGGGTTAACTCATTACAGTCTCTGACATCATAGCATGACCAGCTGTGCACACAAACAGCAATGAATGCTCCACTATCTCTGCCAGGCAATAAGATTCGATCCTCAGATTAATCTGAATTATTATTTCTTTTTCATCTATACTGTTACCTTGACTGCTCAAAGTCAAGATGAAGAAAAAATAATACAAGAAAGCATACCTTGAATTCTCGTCGGCGTGTTCTTTGGACATGAGACCAAACTGCCAAGTATTGGCTCGTTTCATATATTTTTTGTTAATGGTGACAGGCCCAGAACTCTCACTTGAGGAACAAGAGCTGCTTCCACTGGTTCCACTAGAGCCTGATGAAGAGGTTGTCACTCCTAAAGCAGGGGAGGTTAACTTGGGAGTTGTAGGGGACGGTAGTGTAGATGACTGTTGCAAGTCTTCAGCACTTTCGCGGACTTCCTTAATGCCACCTAGGCTACCACGGGGCTCCAAAGGTGTCTTGGCAGGTGGTGGGGGAGGCAAAGGGTCTAGGAACACCGAGTCATCATCTGTGTCTAATGATGGACACCGTGACAATGACTCCCGTGGTCGTGACCCAACTGATGACACTGACCTTCGCCGACCAGATACATTCAGAGGTGAACAAGCAAGCCAGGCCAATGGGGACATGTCTTCACCTCCTCCAAACACTTCACCCAAGTCAACAAAGCTCTGACAGTCAAATTCCATTTGGCGTTTTGCTTTCTGGAGGACTGCCTGACGACTACGTAGAAGCTCATTCGTTTCCTGACATCGAACCTGAGCCATCTGTTAAAGAAATTTCATACAGAAATTTTGTAATCAAAGTGTTCAACCAGAATATGTTGTTGTTCTTATACAATAATTCAATTAAAATATTTACGTCTTTCAAATTTCACAACATCAAGCATCAGTACTAGAGGCAAACCTGTCGGACCTTGCATTGTTGCAGAAGTGTGTGGTTGTTGAGTCGTGTGGCAAGGGTGGTCATGGCAGTGAAGGTTTCTTCTGGTATGGGTGGATGCTCCTCCATGTAAGCCGTGAGGGTGCGAGCTGCAGCACCCACCTGCTCAGGAGATGCTAGCCCTTCTCCCTTTACACGTCCAACAACCTTCATGGCTTCAAGTGCCCACTCATATGCCTGTAACAAAAAAGAAATGAGTGTTTTATACTTTAATTCACATAATCTGAGCTAACACTTTCCAGGATACTATCTTCTACACGTCAATTGATGTTTATCTTTTCCTCTTCTTTTGTATTTCAAAGATTCAACCAAATGCTAACAGAAGGCTGGCTGGCTCGATCTTGTGGACCTTCAAGAAAAGTAACACCAATGTTGGTGTTATTCAGAGCTACTTCTTTCATGAGAGAGAATTTTTGGGGAAATTGCAGAATAAGGATATGTCCTAAGATCTTTCACATCCCAACTTAATGTGGTAAAGAACCTAAATTACTGGGAATGGCTGAAATCTCTGGAGGCCTATACTCCCTGGAGTGCAGATGGGAGAATTACATCGACATTTATACCTGGATAATTCTTGAAAGTATGGTTCCCAATTTACATTCAGAAATAACGTCCTGCTGGCACAACAGGCATAAAAGACCTTGTGAAATAGCCCTTACGAAATCACAAGGTGTGATATCCTCAAAAATAGACACCACCTTCGACACCCGTGGCCCAATACTCTTCAACACCTTGCCAGCTACCATTAGAAACAGGACGAGATGCACGCACAGTGGGGAAGTTTAATGGTGCACAGGGCTCCTCAATTACTACTATCAGTGACGGTCTAGCGATACAAAATTCCTAAATGCAAAGGTCCGGATTAAAGGCTTCGTTTGAAATAATATAACAAAAATACAAGAGTATGTATTACAGTTTATTTCAGGCCATTGTGGGTTCTCAAAATAAAAAAAAAAATTCTAATTCATGAAATGCTAACAATGACAATGACCAACAACTTTTGACATTTTGTTTCGGAGATGGAATGTTTCCTTTTGTGAATTTTTGGGACGCTGAACAAATGCTCAATTGGCTAACCCCGCCCCCCCCCCCAAAAAAAAATCACTTACGTTTTACATGTACAGCATAATATACTGATGACACAGGGTACAGTCACTGGCTTACCTGGCTCACCTCGATTCAATAAGCAACCTCTTCACCTGTCGTGTGCCATCTGCATTTATTTTTTTTTTTTAAGTTTTCGCGACGTTCAATCCCAAAAAGACCTTTGGGTGCGTCATACGTAACGTAAAAAAAAAAAAAAGAAAAAATACTAAAATCGGTTTTATTGAGATGCAATTCAGCGAGTAAATCATGTGATAGTTTTGACTGAAGTTACAAAGCGTGGACTTGTGCGGTGAAGCTGTTAGCGTCGCTGACCGTGATGCAATCTTGAAGCCGCCTGGGGTAGATTGCAGTAAGTTCACGTTCAACCCAACTGTTCATCCTCCGCAAAGGATTGGTCGATATATATATATATATATATATATATATATATATATATATATATATATATATATATATATGACCGATACGGTACGTCTATTAAACATAACCCCAATCAAGCTCGGGTTAAAGAAAAATGTTATAAATGAATAAATCAATCAGGTGTTTGTAGCCCAGACTCTCGATGGAAGAAATGTTATATGAAGAGGGAAAGAACACAGAAGGAAGCTTAATGTTTTGTTTTTCTGTTATAGGTCACTGAGTTTTTTTTTTTATAATTTTTCTCCTTTCCATTAGAGCTCAAAATCTTTAATACAAAAATGTAGGAGAATGATATACCAAAATATCATCTTATGTAAATCATTCTTTACAAAAACAGTGGATATGGAATATAAGAACCGAAATTATCACAGTAAACTACTAACATATGTTGACGACTAGTAACAACATAAAGGGAAAGTTCTCCCATCAATGAATAAAATATCCCATGGAAACACCCCTAAAAAAAAAAATCTTTATACAGTGATCGCTAGATTACGAATTTTAGAAAACTTTTACCATATTCTACGATGGTTATTCTTTTCCAAAATTCTTACCATTTATGATGATGGTTATTCTTTTAACAAAATCGCAAACTTATTGATAAACGGCCCGTTTATAATAATGAACAATAAGTGAGTTACGCTTAACAACATTCCAGCCCTCCATGTTTCCAGAGGTACTCAATGAAAATCGATTTTTTTTTCTTTTTTTGTCATTCGTACAAAAACTGATTGTTGAGAAAATCCTATGCATCATCATTCGGCTAATCATAACATATCGAACAGGAAGGGCGCAGATGCTGCCAACAAAAGCTGCCGCACATGGCTACGGGCTACGGCCGCTTTAAAACAAAAGCCACCCGCCTCTCATACCCAAACAAGGACCCTCGAGCTTATTTGCAAACCAATTAACAGTCGGCCTGAAGGAGGGATCATGGCACAGCCCTGTGTCACCACAGCTGCCTACCGTTCCTGCTACTCCACTCATCGGGTATTGTATAATGTTATCAAGCTACGCGTCTGATCAATATCTTTGTCACCTCCAGGCTGTTTCTACCATATGTCTGTAAGTCTAATAATGAACCCCATCTTTAATGTGATCCATTATACTCAGTCCTTAATATCATCCATTATGCTCAGTCTAAAAGGATATCGAGAAAACCAGGAGCTCGACATAACCTGTTTCTGGCGTTCATAGTCTACGGCTACGTAGCTCTGTTAAACCGTGTCGTTCAAATCAGATGTTTCAGGTTGTCTGACGGCTATCCTGTTAGAGAGAGAGAGAGAGAGAGAGAGAGAGAGAGAGAGAGAGAGAGAGAGAGAGAGAGAGAGAGAGAGAGAGAGAGAGAGAGAGAGCTGCTGGCGAGGAACGGAGCAATAGGCAAATTGGAGTCCTCTGTCAATACTTCGTCTATCAAATAATCAATGAATGATTCAAATATACAACCCAGGGACCCATGCACTACCAACAGTAGCAAGGAAATAATGGACTCCTTTGGAGTGAAGATTTTCGACGAGATTGTACTCCTTTTCGTCCACTGACGATGAAGCAATTTTGCTAAAGATGTCCTTCCACTAATGATGTTACACACACACACACACACACACACACACACACACACACACACACACAAACAAACATACACACACACACACACGTGATTAGAACTACCAACTTTAGGAACTGTAGTAACTAGACTGAACCATCAATGTAGAGAGAGGTCTTAGAATGCTTGAGTTGAAGCTGATCCTAACCTTCAGTCGGGGGCAAATGTCAAAGTCGTTCAAGTTAAGTATATCGCTTACATCCGTTCTACGATTGATTAGCAGCGCCGCCGCTTGCTCTAACGCTTCAGAAAAGGATGGGAAAGCTTGAGGAAAATACAAAATGAAGCTATGAGAATAATTCTAGATTGTCCAAAAAAGCAAACAAGATTCTGAGCATAAGAACATAGCTTGATCTCCCTAATATCAGAGACAGAATAACTGAAATCAGTCTTCATATTGGGATCCCGATGCTCAGGCAAACACCTCCCCAATCCACACAAAGAAACCTTCCAGACCTTCTCCTCAAGTGGAGACACATCCATCTAGATGGGATACTACAACTGCGAGTGAACTCAATGTATGGTCTTCATTACCGTAAGAGACACCAGCTGCACTATCCTACCCCATGGGAATATGAACCTCTTTGTTATAACTATTCTCACATTTCTCTCAAAACCTCTCTACTTAGGCCACAGCCTTAGTTAGCATTAAGAGTAAATGACGAACAATGAAACACCTTGATGTTGCTGTCGCCCGACTAAGATTGAACTGATATTCATGGGAATTTGTCCCTTCTGCTGATAAGCAGATCAATTGTAAACTCTGATAACGGAGCTATTCCCACCCCCTGCAACATTATGCACTTTACTGTTGTACATTTACTGAATTCTGAGATGATTCTGACCAAACACAATACATGAGCAATTATCTCATCCATAACAGTGTTCTATCTCGGATATTTGAGAAGCATCATAACTTTATCTTAAATAGTTCTTTTGTGATTTATCCTATACGCAATCTAATCACTATTGTTCAACTGCTGTAAACTTCACTAACCATGTAAACTGCCGAATAAACTCATACCATGTCAACACTTTTCTCTGTGTAACTTACGAAGTATTTCAGTCAATAAGGCCCAGCCCCTAGACCTATTCATTATGCACTCTGTATCCTCTTTTGCGCCACTGCCCACAGGATGGTTCGGAACGCACAATGAATTAGCCTCTCTTAAAAAAAAAAAAAAAAAAAAAAAAATCATCTGCCCCACATGGGTATAACTCCCTCCCTGTACTGTACAATCAGTAATCACATAAAGTTCGACTCGCCTTGAATCAGTCACATTCCTGACATCAACCACAGCAGCATATCCCCACCAACTCAGTTTGGGGAAATGAAGTACATGTTTACTTACATGACCCACTACAGTTGCCTGTTTTGCGTACACACACCTCACAAGAAAACTTTCACATCTAACAAGAAGCCATGAAACTTGACGAGCTGCTAATTTCAGCCCGCTGAAAAAAAAGACGCTGACTAATACAAGGGTGCCAGACTAAGGCGCAAAATAAATACAGTAATCAAGGGGTTGGTCGGGTGGGGGAGTGGCTCACACCACAATACTACCCGCCTGTTGGGATACACGGCTCAGTCCTTCCACTGCACTACAGCGGAAGAAATTTATGGAATGCTTTCCAGTCAAACCAAAAAAATGAAAAAAATAAAGAGAAAAGAAAAATGCGTTTTGTTCAGAGTGCGAAAGGATGAAATAAGACTACATTCTCATTCACTGAAGTCTTGAACGAACTCTGTTTAAAACCTGCAACAAGGGATAGCTTGGTATCTTTCAACAGCACCTCAGCACAAACGTCCATTGAAGCGGTGCCCGTAAAATTGACCAAGATATCCTTCTTGGACAACTTGGATGATATTACCACTGACAAGAACTGCCTGTTTGGTGACATTCTCTTTCGAAGATCACATAAATGCGCCATAAATCAGGCGTATCACTCGGGTTTGAGAATGGGGAAAAAAGCTTTGATAAATAAAAGGAAGGAGAGCCTCTCACAGACATTGTGATGCCACAACAAATGTTACAATCACTTTTGAACTGACGAACTTTTAAGACATTTTGTTAATAGTTCAATTCTGAACGAACAACTGTGTGCATACTTCATTCAATAAATCATGTCCCTGTATCAAAAAATGAATTAAAACTGTTGCTTTAACATTTTCATAACTTCATTCATATGGCTTTGTTTGTCCAAATACATTCAAACAAAGCGTTCCTGGGACAGAGTAGGTTAAGGGCACATAACAGGGTGCGTAGAGTGGAGTCATTGTAACACTCGCAGAATTTCATTTGATAACATTAAATGACTGACGTGTGGCGACGGTAGCTGTATACGATGGCCAGGTAAGCCCTGGTACTTGTTTAACAGGTATTCGCAACATTTTCCTCATAAACCGACCCCCCCCCCAAATGAATATATCACAATGATACGGATATCAAACGTATTATTTTCACGCTTGTCTCGTCTCGGGCATTCCTGTAAGGGCACACGGACAAGAGACAAGCTAGGCTTCTTGCACGGGATGAGGAGGACGCTAGGCCTTAGGACGTTGAATGCTGGAGGAAACGAAAGTCTGATCTTTGGAAGGCAACATACTCAAGACAGTCTACGAGGTCGAACAGCACAAACTCATCAAAACGTTCTTAATTATCAACGCTGAGCTGTGCTGCGTCTCGTGGGGTCAACGTATTCTCGTGTCGGCAGCGGTCGGTATCTCCCTAACACTGTGCCGCGCGCCCTCTTGTCCATGGTAACTTCCCTCCCTCTCATACCTCATTATTTTCTTTCTGGTTTAGCACAGATCAGCAACAAAGACCCATAAATGTGTTCCTCACATTACAGTTGAGGCGACAAGTCAAGGAATATTAGGAGGTGCAAGAGCCTAGCGGGACTCCTCATAAACATCAAAATTTACAGCATAACAACTGGTTGCAAAAGGTCCGTCATTGCAATGCATTGTCATTTGTTCTTCTCCGGCATATCATTTAACTGTATTGCAATATATTATCAATATTCTTCGCTGCGACAGCCTCCGTTTTCACCAAAAATAAAACTTATAGCATCCTAACAAACAAATCTCTTCTTATCTACAATCACTACTCATAGTCCAACACATTCTTAAAATTTTTTCAAACGCCGCGAAGGAGTTTGAATGCACCCGCCAAGTACACTCTTGCTAATGATCTTATGCCCGAGTATCCTCCTGCTCTGGCTACTCCACCAAGGTATCGGCTTATATTCTATACTTAATAGTTATCTGACGATGGTCAGACATGCTTCTAAACTTTACTGATGATGCAAGGTTTACGGCCGCAAATCAGCCTATAAGCTGTCTTGTACTGACACTTAAATATTTCTGTTACATAGATGAATACGAATGCAATCGTGTACCACAAAGTGTCACTGCTCTTTGTATTGATGTTTTTTTTTATTATAAACTTGCTTTAACATCTCAAAGAAATGACACTGTACGGCTCTCAGCTTCTCTATCATTCTTATGCCATGATACTGATCTGAATATGTTTTCTTGAAATACAGAGTTTTAACAGACTGTAATATGACAATACACTTTCTGAACTAAATAAATTGCATGTAGCCACTTCACTACTGGCAGACTCCAGTGCTACCAAAAGTTAGTTTGTAGAAATAATAGAAAATGAGCTCTTTATTTAATCCAGTGATAATCGCAGCTGAAATCAACCAAACGAGTACGAGAACAACAGTCCCTCAGTGGAGATCCCCTCGGACGCCACCTACCACGATACCGGGGGCGCGCGCAAGGACGTGTACTCACTGAGGTACTTCATCCACGCTGACCATGACCAACTGACCTCCGACAGTACTGACAAGGCCCGTGAGTCACTGTAATATTCAGCTTATGCACAGTCATCTCAACAACTTATCCACTGCGAGACTTAGATCTTCGTCTAAGTTTTATTCATATCAACTTGCGTGTAAAATTCTGACAGGCATCGTGTCTTATCTGTTCTCTATTGCATAAACAAACACACCTGCAAAGCGTTGGAAGACCGCCCTCACAAGCAGCTGTCGAGAGGGAAATTCCCACTCGAGCATTACTGAACAGCTTCTTGTATCAAGCTTGGCCAAGTATGTACCAGTACGAAAGACCGTGAACATTTTAGAAATTGATAATAATCATAATTATTTCTGAATACTGCTAAAGAAGGCGTCGAACCCATAAGATACTAAAACGGGGGACGTGGGGAAAAATCTTTGATCACTGCTCAATACACGAACAACCTGACTCAGTAAAGACACTGGTCCACAATCGGTGAACAATTGCTCGAGATATCCCCGAGGGGAAAGAAGAGAGCGTGGGAGTGCACTAATATAAAACCCTCCCGCCCACTGCTCGCCGCCACCTGCTAACTACGGCTCTACTCGGCTCATACTTTCACAGGAAACCGTTCCCGTTGTTGTGCCTTGATCTTCGACGACAAAAAAATCTGGAAACAACGTTCGATGAGTGGCGTACTGAGTGAGGATAGTCATGTCATCAAGTTATCCTGAAAACTGTCCTCCTGTAGTTTAATGTCGTAACAACTTACTCTGAGACACTTCTACGTCATCAGTGATGCTAAATGATAATGGGAAATAAAGAAAAAAATAACGACGCATCATGGCAATAGAGGCGTCCAAAACACCAGCGCCGCCGCGTCAGGTGCAGCAACACGAACGCCAGGTGCAAGAGGCACGTTGACAAAATACTGCCACCGCGCATCGTCATTTTTCGAATACCTTTGTATACTTGACCCACTTGATGGCGTACTGGCCAAGATGCATAAGTGAAAGGTAGCCACACTTTTTTTTCTTTTTTTTTTTTTGCTCGTTCAAAAATGTAGACTACGGAAGGTTTCACAAGTTATAATAACAGACGCTCCTTTCCCCCCCACCCCGCTAAGATAACAGGACTGGGAGCACTAGGCTCACCAGAGTTCCCCTCCCGACGCCTCTCCACGTCAAGGGACGCACCTCCTGGCATCGTCCTGACACACATGTGTACAGTGCCTTTGTTACAAAATGCATGCGACCCATCGGCCTGGAGGCTCCAGGCAACAGGATGTGACGGACAATTACGTAACATCACATGTGGGAACTGTGGTGAAAACATGGTGTGTTAGGGAATGCAAGTCACGAGGAGGAGGAATTCATGGTAGGCGTTGAAATGTGTGTTCCGTGTGGGAACATGGGATGGGTAAGAGCCATGCTGAGGAGGAATACGTGTTAGGTGAAGGTGCATGTGGTGGGTGGAGGTAAGACGAGGTATGTGAGGGACCATGTGGTGGGTGAAGGAGGACGTGGTAGGTGAGGGACCATGTGGTGGGTGATGGAGGACGTGGTAGGTGAGGGACCATGTGGTGGGTGAAGGAGGACGTGGTGGGTGATGGAGGACCTGGTAGGTGAGGGACCATGTGGTGGGTGAAGGAGGACGTAGTAGGTGAGGGACCATGTGGTGGGTGATGGAGGACGTGGTAGGTGAGTGACCATGCGGTGGGTGATGGAGGACGTGGTAGGTGAGGGACCATGTGGTGGGTGAAGGAGGACGTGGTGGGTGATGGACCATCTGGTGAGGTGAAGGAGGACGTGGTGGGTGATGGAGGACGTGGTAGGTGAGGGACCATGTGGTGGGTGATGGAGGACGTGGTAGGTGAGGGACTATGTGGTGGGTGAAGGAGGACGTGGTGGGTGATGGAGGACGTGGTAGGTGAGGGACCATGTGGTGGGTGATGGAGGACGTGGTAAGTGAGGGACCATGTGGTGGGTGATGGAGGATGTGGTAGGTGAATGACCATGCGGTGGGTGATGGAGGACGTGGTAGGTGAGGGACCATGTGGTGGGTGATGGAGGACGTGGTAGTTGAGGGACCATGTGGTGGGTGATGGAGGACGTTGTAGGTGAGGGACCATGTAGTGGGTGATGGAGGACGTGGTAGGTGAGGGACCATGTGGTGGGTGCTGGAGGACGTGGTAGGTGAGGGATCATGTGGTGGGTGATGGAGGACGTGGTAGGTGAGGGACCATGTGGTGGGTGCTGGAGGACGTGGTAGGTGAGGGACCATGTGGTGGGTGATGGAGGACGTGGTAGGTGAGGGAACATGTGGTGGGTGATGGAGGACGTGGTAGGTGAGGGACCATGTGGTGGGTGATGGAGGACGTGGCAGGTGAGGGACCATGTGGTGGGTGCTGGAGGACGTGGCAGGTGAGGGACCATGTGGTGGGTGCTGGAGGACGTGGTAGGTGAGGGACCATGTGGTGGGTGCTGGAGGACGTGCAGGGACGGTATATGAGGGCAGGAAGTGGGTCGGGGTCAGTCGGGCCAGCCCTGAGAGCCGGCAGGAAGGACGCTCCCACCTGTGCCAACACTTAACACTGTACATGGGAGAACATGGCAAGAACGCCACCACCTGCAGTGGCACTGCTAAGTACGTGGGAAGGACAGATAAGATGGGGGTGCTGGTGGTCACCGACGAGGTTATCCGCTGAAGGACAGGAAATAACTCCTACGATCATAATCCACGAGGACAGAGACAGGACAGTCATGCAAAAGAGTATGTACGCTTCCCCCTTGAGCACTATGGCACAACCCTTTGGTATGATGACCCGGTCTTTGACCTGACCTTCAAGGATCAGGTCAAAAAGGGCCAGGTCTTCACACCCCAGAGTCGGGCTGTCGTCCTCGAGGAGGTAAAGTCGAGCTGGTTTGAGCGGATACATTTTGTTCCGCGGGTATTCGTCTGTTGCGTCAAAAATGTCTTACAGTACGACAAGGTGTCTAGTGTACCGAGACGTCCTTCTGCCCGGCGTTACCCTTCAAGCACTACTATTCCCTGAGACCGTCCTGTGCCTTCCATGTCACACGGAGCCGAGGTGCACGCCCGGATGTGCTCCGCTCGTAAAGTTCGTTACATTCGTGAAGGTCATTCGTTAGCGCGGCCGTGAACTGATGGGAGTTCCCAAGTCTCCTGGGCCCCACCTGTATCCGCAATCCACCACCTCCTGCACGTCCTGAGCAGCTTTTTAGGTTATGGCTGAGTACTTCGCGGCGGAAGAGTTCTATATCAGGCTTCACTCCAACCTTACAATACTGTGGTCGCCAAAGTATATATATATATATATATATATATATATATATATATATATATATATATATATATATATATATATATATATATATACATATATATATATATATATATATATATATATATATATATATATATACATATATATATATATATATATATATATATATATATATATATATATATATATATATATATATATATATATACACACACACACACACACACACACACACACACACACACACACACACACAGAAAATCACAATTAAACGTGACTTTAAATGTGCAGAGCAGAAACGCCACTAAGAAAAGTACACATGAGAACCCTGAGCGCTTTCGTGTATTACCACATCTTCAGAGGACTGGTGACAAAGTGAGGAAATAGATACAATGGAGGTTATGTATGCAGAACTGGAGGAATCATGGAATGGGATCATGTGATCTCGTAATTAGTGAGAGGCGGGGTTGGAGCAAGGGCCTCCGTGACCCTCCCTCGACCCAACATCTCCCAAGTGACTGACAAAATGACAAGGTTATTGGTAAATGCTGGGATAGGAATGAAAGAAATAGAATCTAGCGTAACTGAACACTGCAATGATACGGTTTTGAATATCAGTCACGTACAATTAGATCCATTTACTGTAGAGAACGTTGTAAAAAGTTCCATCAACTGAACATGAGTTTATGTTGCATTCTGCACGTCAACCTTGTGTCCGGTTATGCTTGAGCGAGGTCTTCCTTTGGATATCAGGTTCTAGGGCTGGTAGAGGGAGGGTCCCCAGAGCAAGTGAAAATGTGGAGGACGGTGATCCACCAGTAACGAAGGAGGACTGCACCAAGGTGGTTTCTTTATGGGTAAGGTTTTGGTGCTGTCACATTCGACAGTGAGGAACACACCACAGAGGCTTGGCCATGGGCCCGCCGTGACGGCCTGTCTCTCCATGGAAACCCTGGGAACGGACACGTTCTATAGACTATTGTAATAGGAAGAGATGCATCTCGGTACAGATGCGTTCACGGCGTACTGACAGTGGTACCGAATAGCACGAACCTAGCAAATATGCCATGAATGGTTAATGACGGATGAACACGTACAAATTAAAGGTGGGAAATGAGAGAGTGGAATAATGCCTTATTTGCACACCTTGTTTCGGAGATCAGGTTTGAGGGCTCAGCTCTTGGTTTCAAGAAAACCCATCACCAAAGTGGACTGACTATATTCATGACCTCTCTACACGCAGTGTGAGAACCAAGAGAGGTGTGGTTGATCGGATTATCAAAAGCTATCAGAATATGCAGTCGAGAATTTTTTTGGATTTGAGAATTTAGACGTGTTAAAGACGTGTTTAAGAAGTTACGTTTCCCGAAGGTTTGGTTGCTCAATTGAAGACGAAAGCATTCGGAATATCACGGAGACCCAGAAAAGAAAACAGTGTAAAGGAGGAGTACATAATTCCATATTCTAAAGGGGTCCATATTGTTGATGAAATTCTTATAGAAATATCGCAAATTCATCAGAAATAAAGACTGGTGATGTGGGGAAATGTAAAATAGATATAAGATATTGTCAACGAACAGAGCACAGTATACGAGTTACCGTGTGGTGGATGCTCTGCCCAATACTGAGTCGGGACGTGGCCTGCAGAAGAGACTGTATGAACACAGAGCAGATATAAGTGTGCTACTGAACCTCCAACTCATTCGCCCTACACATAGTTGAATGTGGACACTTGCCGAAATGGCAAGAAGCCAGGTTATTCCACAAAGGCTTGGATAAGGGCATAAGAAAGGCTGCTGATGCGGTATATACAACAATAAATAACGTATTAACCCATCGGGAAGGATTCCTCTCTCTGCCTGCTAAAGGCAGCGGGAAAACTGGAGGTGACGTCATCGAAGGAGGAGGCAGAGCCAGCAGTTTAGTCAGTCAGAGGAAGAGAAGTACGGACGCCCGGCAAGATAGAAGTCTATTCTGTAATATCATTAATGTGCTCTTCTCTCATGTCGCTGGTCTGTGTGGGCTAAGCTTCACGGCTAAACGTACCAGGGTAAAACTTCCGCTCCATTCTCTTTTTCTACCATCCTGATCCCGATTCACACACACACAATATATATATATATATATATATATATATATATATATATATATATATATATATATATATATATATATATATATATATAACTCAACTGATCTACTACAAAAACTACACCGAAGGAGATTTCAGTGTCATCTTTAACTCCACAATGCCCGCGGCAAGTGTGTGATGATGCAAGTTATAAGCTAATTTTCGACGATTTCCATCATCTGTGTCTTCCTCCGGAGCGGCGAGGGCTGGTCGAGGAGGAGAGGAAGTGCGTCAGGTAGTGAGTTGTGGTGGTTTGCGTGACACACTTATTGCCGGGGAGAATTACACCGGTGGCCCACCCCCGGCCGCCGCCCACACCACACCACTGGTGGCCACCGCCGCCCACACCACACCACTGGTGGCCACCGTCGCCCACACCACCCGTAGCCACAACCACAGCCAACAACACACCACCGGTGGCCACAACCACCGCCCACAACACACCACCGGTGGCCACAACCACCGCCCACACGCTCCACCCAGCCTCCATCACACACACCTCCAGCATCAATAACAATACACTAAAATTCGACCCTAGTTCTTCGTCAATTGTTCAGTCACCGACAAACCATGATGGATCTTCCATGCTTCACAGAACTAAACCGGGAGGTATATATATATATATATATATATATATATATATATATATATATATATATATATATATATATATATATATATATATAATGGGAACAGCTCAGAAGCGTGAGGGGTGTGGTGTGTGTTGGCCAAGAGCCGCCACCATTAGTCAGGACCTCCTCACGACCTTCCTGCCTCACCTCACTACGTCTATTGGTGTAAGAAAGGTGCTTAAAATACCTATGAGTGGCCATGACCGTCATTACCAGGCTTGGGAAGGGTGGGGGATGGCTTGTCATTGCTCTCAGTATTGTCCCAGTCACGTCCAATGTTATCTAAACTATTCATTAAATAAGATTAATCTAAGGATGACATGTACACACACACACACACACACACACACACACACACACACACACACAGACACAGACACACACACACATTCTTCTCCACACACTGATAGCTTATTCACTTTACCCTCCCGCTAGCCATGGCGTGGGCAAGATAAAATGATTCGATAAACTTGCATGTATACGTGAATATGAGGGTAAACTGAGGGCTGGCTCTTCTCACGGAGATTGCCGACGGCCCCTTTGTACAACACAGTACACAGGCACACACATGAGTCACTCGCTGAATCATGACATACACACATAACATAGTGATACACCAGCCAATTCATAGAGGTGGGCTGAAAGCCCCGTATGTAGTCCACGAATACAGGTCAGCGGATGTTACAGCAACACACGAGTTCGGTCCTGGGGTGTGCTAAGGGACCCGGCACTCGAGGAAGCACACAACAATACTCGAATTGCTTGAATGGATCAACTACTCGTTTTTTGTTGATAAACAAAGAACCGAAAATTGGTACCTCATCCAGTCCCACCCTGTATTATTATACTCCTCGCACCGTGATATTTCCCTGAGGAAGACCCCGGTGCAGAGCTTGTCAACAATATTTCTCCGGGGGGAAGAGGATGCGTCTTATTGGACGTGAGGCAGACACCTCACAACGGTCACCATGACAGGCAATACAGCTATGATCTCCACATACACACCCGACCTCAACTTCCACACGAGTAAGTACAACGTTATCAACCAACGCGTGTGAAACCTGACACTCCAGAAAGATTCTCGGGCCATCACCACAGCTCCCCGATACTTCCCTTACATTACTATGAGAGCAGCGAAACGACAGTAATACAAAAACAACAGGCCGTTCCGCGCGGAGAGGGGAAAAAAAAAAGAAAACGAGGAAAGCTCCTTCACTCCAGATACAGGCTGGAAAAAGTAGTTCCAGTGATGGTAAGAGAGGGAGAGAAACTATGAGGACGGACGGAAGCAGTGGTCAAGTCTGGCCAAGTAATGATCAGAGGAACAACCTGGGGAAAGTTTCACGTGCCATCCTCCACCACCCACATAACCATCAGGACTGACCACCAAAACTCCACCTACGACGGAGGAGGATGTGTACACAGCGGGAGGAGAGGTGTGAGAGATGGTGACGATGGTGGTGATGATGATGAGGAGGAGGAGGATCACTCTTACCTCTGGGTGTTCTGTGGACACTATGGAGGGAACATAGATCACACACCTAGGGCACCTATGACTCTCATCGATGAAGGCAGGTGACACTAGCTACAATATGTGGTTAGTCAGACGGAGAATCACACTCTGTGATACGTCTATGATTTGTGTTTAAATGGGTAAATTTGAAAAGAAACAGAGACCAGTAGTGGAAGGTATGTGTGTGTGTGTGGGGAGAGAGCATGAGAACCATGTGTTGCTGTGGTGGTGAGGGGGCGTGTGGTGCCGGAAGGAAGGAAGGATGCACGCTGGCGTCCACAGCCTCACCTCCTCTACACACAGTCAACTACAGCATAGTCTGCCTCCCTCCATATCATCCCCAGCGTCCTACACTGCCCACCCACTGATGCCACAAACGCTGGTATAAAGTACTCTCCATACACATACATGGGCAATGTGCCATTCTCTATTGAGGGAGTATGCAAGAAGTGAATTACTCGGGGGCCTCCAACCCACCACTGTAACTTGTCTTATACTCACCTATGACTGTGTAACTCTAGAGACTCACATATTGTCTTGACCATGTCATAGATGATAGGACGGTCAGGAAAAGGGTTACAATAAACTCCAGACGGTCGCTCCCTCTATATCAACCCGTGCCATACACTACGACCTTACAGGAGTCTTTGGAAATTAGCCATCTTAGTTAGTCTGCTGTACGCATCACCGAGATACGCACGAACCTCTTACGGTGCTCAGGCGAGGGAGGATAAGACCGGCTCACTGCAGGACAGGTCCTTCATGAGCCATGTCACCTGGTGACCCACTCTTGCTTGAACCAGCCGCGCGCCGCCTGCCGTGCACTGCTCCAGGCGCCTCCCCCCCCAAGCCAGCTGCCCTACCCTCAGGCCTGACTCACCCACCACACTCCAGTTTGTTGACCCTGGCGACAGCTGCTGCTGCTCAGGTGGGCATGTAATGTTTCCACACGGATTAGTCATTCATAATCAGGTTAACAAGCAGGAAAGGTTCGCAACGAACAATATATGAAAGACGTAATAAATGTTCTCATGAAACTCGCAACGAAAAATGAGATTCTTCGACCATTGAGGACCTCAGGTTTCACAACAACAACAACAAATGCTACATTACGGAGGAGAAGAATAATAGTTATTGCACGAAGGAATCACACACACACACACACACACACACACATATATATATATATATATATATATATATATATATATATATATATATGGAAGCGTACTGAAGGAACGGGGAAGTTAAAGGACCGTAAACTCTTTGTAAGAGTTTACAATGGAACGAGAAGGATTTAGACGCCGAGGGTATGGGACGGACGCCGCTCGCACTGGGAGACTCGGAGACCTTTTGTGCACTCTGTATCCTCTCTTGCGCCACAGCCACAGTATGGGTGGGAGGGACCCCATGAACTACCCGCTCTCAGGAGGGCTCTGAGCCTCCTAGGAAACCAAATGTGATCCACATTTGTGATGCCGTCTAGATCTTGGTATGGCTGAGGGTGCTGAAAAATTTTTACCAACAAGCCGCACACAGACTTCAGGTAACCTACAGGATACATCTACACACTCTACAGCTATCTCCTGTACCCTTGGTGAATTTTCCCAGTTCAACCTCTCCTCCTCCCTCCTCCCTCTCTCCTAATCATCACATACAAGAAAAGGCCGCTAGGGGGCCCAGCTACTACCCCTCACCTTAACCTTACGCCCTACAAGCCACAACTATTTCGTCCCCACCACCACTACCACAAAGCGGGCTGGCTTGATGCTTGAAGGTGCGTTCCTTTGGGGTAAACAGAGGGAGGAGGATGAGCAGGTGCGGCGAGATGGGTGACGAAGGATTACCCACCATATTATCATACCTTGCCTTCGCCATGGTCATGGTACACCGTATGCAAATCTAAGATTGCTTTATAACGTTTCACAAGACCGTTCCATCATCTGGGTACACAACAGGACCAATCTGCTCTCTGCTTTGCCTTCAACCATTCCCTATACCTAGAGATGCACGTAAGGTGAGGGTACAGAGGCCATGCACCGTGGCCACACCCATCACCGTCCCTCACCCAGGGAGGTGCAGAGGTGCACCCCAGGTGTCGGCACGGAAGAAAGATACTGGAAACAATCCCTCCTTCCCCATGGCAACCCCACGTTCGAACCAAGACACACACACACACACCCCTGACCCACCCACCCACCCACATACACACACACGCGCGCAACTGATCCACACACACACACACACACACCAGACCCACCCACACAGAACTGGAACATATGTTTAAGAAAGGAAAACAGTTTCTCTCCTCTGCCGATGGGGATCTCTGCCAGAGCAAGAGAATCAGGTCAGGTCACACATGATCCTCTGCTCGGGGCTTGCCAATGGTGATCACGAAGCCATTTTTCTCCCACTGTGGTGCCACACACACACACACAGACACAGACACACACACACACACACACACACACACAGTCTCCAGAATGATAGGGGGTTAGCAGCAGCAGCAGCAGCAGCAGTACAACACGGTAATGATACGCTACAGGACTCGGGGGAGGAAGGGGGGTTTCACGACCTCTGCAACACACTTCCTTGACACCGACGTACGTTGAGGACGTCCTACTCCTGCACCTGGGCTTTACAAGCTCCTGAACCTCTGCGCTGTAACCAGTGGCGACCATACCTCCTCCAGTATGCCTGTAACGTCTTGCCCAGGCTACAGCTGGTGGGAGGATGAAGACGGTGGGCGAACCAGCCGAACTGAACTACATGTATTATCCAGGAACTTTCATGGCTGCGGCGCCCACACGGATCATCATCACTGTTGAACCCTGACGTCCCAGCTGGGCATCGTCCCGATGTCCCCCACCCGTCTCAAGACGGTAATTTTTGTGGTATTTTGTGTGTGTGTGTGTGTGTGTGTGTGTGTGTGTGTGTGTGTGTGTGTGTGTGTGTGTGTGTGTGTTGGGTCCCTAGGAGGAGGCCCTTGGTTTGGTACAACAACTTGGGGCGGGGTGATGGTTGGTGCTGGCCTCACAAGCTATGCACCAACACATTGCGCCTCTCACACCTTACATCCTCCACCATGTGCTCCGCCATGCACGCCACCGCCTCTGCTCCTCACCTCTGTACTCAAATACAGCTCACTTAAAGCATACCATTCTCCTAGTACTGGATTTCCATGCTGCGGGTGTGCGAGACATCAATTCCTCTTCATTCGCCACTTTTTTTTTATCAAGTACTTGACTGAAAGAAAGTTAGCCCTGGGAGAGTTGACAAGTAGGACCGCTTTCGACTCAACTCTGTCAAGTAAGGATGCAGAGCTAGAACCACACCAGATGTGAGAGCAGTACGCCATACAAGGACGGATTAATCCTTTGTATAAACGGAGCTGCTGTTCGGAAGAAAAGAAACTGCGGCATCTAAACAGGACTCCCACTTCCGTAGAGGCAGACTTAGCCATTTCCGTAAGTGTGGGGGTTTCCAAGAGAGTGTCGATGCTATAGGTACACCAAGTATGTCCACTGAGCCAAGAGGTGGAATTACAGAACCGTCTAAGGAGAGAGAGGAAGGTGGCGTGGAATTTTCGATAGAGAGATGGGCAGAAGCTGGGTCTTGGAGGCATTAAACTCAACCAGATTATCTCCCTTAACCTTACCAAAGCGTCAGAATGGTCACAGTCAACAAGGTCCTCATACATCTGTTCCCGCCAGTAGGGAGAGACCCGCTGGTTCAGTCCCTCCAACAAATTCACCGGTTCGCGTGCGCGTACAAGAGGCTGGGATCGCATGCTTAATCAGGGACCAGGACCTTCACAGGGACAAGGGCCCAAGTCATGTAAACTCCTGGCATATGTAAGATCGTCCCTGGTGATTCAGAGCGAGCCTGTGCTGGGTGTGAGGTATGAGAAACCACAGTGTGTGTGTGTGTGTGAGAGAAGAGAGAGGGAGTTGTCGAGCGTGTGTAGTCATTACCGAAAAATACGTATGTTATTTATATTCTGAAGGTTACCATTAGACCAATGCAAACCTGTAGGAGGATGTATTGCCAATATAGACGTTTTCTTCAGTGTATGTCACCAGGTGTGGAAGTCATGGTGGAGCAGGAAGAAAAAAAAAGAACCCTCACCACCAAGCTGCCACAGTAGGTGGTGGGCGGTGGAGTGCTCGGGAGACGTGCATAGTCTTGACATTTTGAAAAGCAATGCCTGACCAGCCACGGGCCCGGTAAGGTGGTAATACAGGAAGCGTCGATCTTGTGTGGGTGATGTGCAGTGTCCACAACAATTGTACGAGTCTCAGGTGATGGTCGGGGGAGCAAGGAGGTACATAACACAACAACCCTCTCGATGGACAAGTATGTCCTCGACGCAGACACGTCTAGTGAGTGGTAGAAGCCGCCGCCAACGCCGCCCTGGCGCCTCTACCCATACACGAAACTGTTGGACTGTAGAGAACGAGGAGTGAAATACAAAAAAAATTTTTAAAGCAGTATTACTAAGGGAGGGCGAGGAGGCGGGCAGGTCGGTCGCTCGGTCGGTGGAGGGAGGGACACGGACGGCACAACACGACCACTTCATTACCGTAATGGACGAGGTGAAGATAACCACCAGGTGTGACGCCCTCAAGCGTACTGACGCACCCACACTTATAACACTAACACTAACACTACACACACACACACACACATTCACACACACACACACACACATACACACACACACACACACTCTCCAGAGTTGGTCTCGGATACACTGGTTGACCTCCTTCAACTCTTGTAGGTAGTACGAAGTAATGAAAATGGGACAGAGACAAAGAAGGCCTTTGAAGGACAAGATTTCGAGTAAAAATAAAAGCTCCGTGAATCTGCCCGTAAAAAAAAACAAGGGACTTGTGGGGTTGACCCAACCTAACGCCAGAATACCACAGCAGGAGAATTATCGACGCAAATTCTCAACTGGTTAATATCGGAATTATATTTCAAGTACACGAATGAAATGTTCAATACGCTATCTGGAAACTTGTACATCAGACCTGAACTAGAGCATGAGCCTCAGATATGGTCACCTCATTTAATGAGACATAAAAATTTAATTGAGAAAGTTCCTTAAGAGGGCAAGAAAGACGGTGCCTGAAATAAGAGAGCTGAGTTATAGGGTGAGGCTGGAGACGACCATGAATTTCTTCACCATGGACAAGGTAAGAATGAGGTAAGACAAATCAACACAACTTTCAAGTTTCTAAAGCAATCTGGCTACACTGGTGGTGTGAGTAACGGTATGAAAAGATATGCAGAGATTTTGGGTGGCTAAAGACCACAGGAAGAAATGAAGAGAGAAATCTGTTTTTAAAACACATATGAAGAAGAATTCTACATAATCACTGTTGTGTGAGAATGGAAGCGGCTAAGTGATGAAAACTGTGCAGACCACACAATAACTCACAGGGTAAGCAATCTGAGCTGGAAATTATACACGTTTGATGCTAATGGTGAATCACTGAACGAGACCTCGAGACCCAGGACGCTACGGGTGAATCCCTTGTGAAGTTGGATGAAGATGAAACTACCCTGCCCCCACTGTAACGTACAGATAAGTACTTAATAAAAAGGGTAACTACAATAAAACCGCCCTCCTATTTCTATGAATAAACTTAGCGGTGCATAACTGAAAGGATGGTCTTCGAGAACACAATTCCCTCCTCCACAGTAAGGGGCACGACACACACACACTTAGAACGAACGTAGTCCAGATCTGCTGGTCCTCATGGTCTTGTGACGAGAGGCTGATGAGATGCAGCGAACATCATCAACACATGATTGAACGCAGTCGCCTCACCCGTTACTTGATCACCAGATGCCCAGGAATTGGTCACACACACACAACCACACACACACACACACACACACACACACACACACACAAACACACGCACAAACACACACACACTCACACACACACACACACACACACACACACACACACACACACTCACACACACAAACACAAACACAAATACACACACAAACATAGGGAAAAATTAAGAAGGAAATGGCTGATTACTTGCACGGGAGAAAGGACATATTGCGAATGACAACATGGATTCAAGGATTCAGGGAGAGGAAGTCATTATGATATTTAACGAACCTGTTAGGTCTCTATGAGAGAGTGAGCTTCTGTTTAGACCAAAGAGATGAATGGCTGGGTCTGGCACTTGACACTCGCACAACCCAGGAGGCTAGAAAGAATGGAGTTCTGTAAGGAGTTCTGCTCCCATATGTGGCGAGGTTCTACAACCGAGTCTAAAATGCATTCCGACTAGTCACCTGCACCAATCCGACCTCAGCCTTGACCACTTGCCCTCCGCCGCAGTGCTGGCTCACTTTCCTCCTTCTGGAGATAAACATTAATCCGGTTTCCAACCTCGAGAACTGGTACTTTGCTCCCGCCACTGGCTGGCTGGCTGGCTCGGGGCAGGCGGCTACGGAACACTTGGCAAACCATGGCGGTACATGATTACTGACTGTGTGGCCCTCGATGACTCAAGGTGGACCATTGCGACGACGCTCGTGTCGTCGTATCTTTGCACTGATAAACATAACTGGATTTGCGCTGCTATCTGGAGCTCATTCCCCTCCCCTCATGTCTTTTCCAGTACAGAATGTCTTGTTTCCAGTGGCAAAGTTTTTCCACTTTCTCCAAAGTCTTAGGATTACTTTCCCTTTCCCTCTCTTACTTCTCCATCAACTTTACAACTTTTTTTTTTTTCGTGTTTTCTTTAAGGCCTGACCTCGCTCAGGGCTTTCGTCCGTGACTGGTGCCTTCCACATGGAAAAAGATTATCATTTGCCAACCCTCACAATGACATGTTCCTCATCACGGGATGCACTCAAGGTTGGCAGGCCGGGATCCACACATAATCTTTCTCTTGCACACTCGGTGAATGAGGAGTTCTATGGGCCAGATCAAAGGCCAGGTCTTCATGCCTAACGTTCGTACTGACGTGGGGGATGGGAAATGGAGGAAGGGTAACCTTATCCCCTCGAGTCTAAGTTAATGCCACCAATGGTGGATCAAGTACACCGGGAGTAGTGAATGCTCTTCTGAAGGTAGGTTGGCGCACAGGACGTGGGCCGCCGTCTAGAGTACTACCCTCCAGGTCTCCAACACTACCATAAGACACTACTGGTGGTGGAGTTCCTCCCCACCCCCCGCCGGGTCTCCAACACTTCTATAAGACTACTGGTGGTCGAATCCCTCCCAGCCTGGCCTCCAACACACACACACACACACACACACACACACACACACACACACACACACACACTACTGGTCCAAGCGAGAAAAAAGCACAAAAGGTCTAAGGTAAAACGAGGAAGACGTAAATGTTACTGGAGCTGGAAAAGAACTGCACAACTTCTAAAAAAGCCACAGCTCACCCGGCAAAAGGAATGAAAACCCATCCAATGAATTATCGACCACAGACCATACACTAATAATGTCATATGAATCACAGGAAAAGGAAGACGAGGGAAAAAGGCCATCAATTCAATGCAAAATTACCTAATTACTTTCAGTTATATACAAAATGCAAATCCAGGACCATAAACTCCATTGTTCACTAAATACAGAAGATATCTTTACAGATGGCCACCGAGGAATGAGAGTGACGTTCTAGAAAGACGATACGAATTGGTATTTTAGAGCAAAAAAAAAAAAAAAAAACAAAAAACCAACTCTTTAAAGATAAATGATCCAACACACTTCTTCCTAAGCAGCGATCCCCTAAGCTGGAGGGATAGAAGATCCCCAAAAGAATTCATCAGGTCGCCAGGTATTCTCCAACACTGCTACACATACACACACACACACACTACTACTGGTGGTGGAGGAATCCCTTCTCGCTTGGTCTCCAACAGTGTCACACACCGCTGCTCACTGCTGGCGCCGGACAGGATCGTAACTGATGAAGGCATTTTCTCCCGGTCGTCTGCTTCAACCGCGAGTAAATAACTAACTTAAAATGCATAAACAAAGGCCTTTATGTTATTTCCTTTTGCTTATAAAACTGTACAATGAACCCTCTAACATTCATACGATACCTTACAACAAGATACAATACCCCAAGGCAAGATGCAGTTCCTAATACAAGATACAATAATATATGACAGGATATGACACCCTATGACATGACAACAGTACTCTAAGACAAGATGCGAACCCTTAGAAAAGATACAATTCCCTAAAGACATGGTATAATACTATTAAGACAAAATACAACACCGTAAGGCATGATAAAATAAGACCACAGAAAAGATACAGTACCATTAGACGGTATACATTACCCTAAAACAACCACAACTGTTCCAACTTGTATGTCAACAGACTGACATAATGAGCAGCACTGACCAGCCCGGCATGTCATCAGCTGACTCAACCACTATTAATTTTTTTCGTTCTGAACTCTCGCCCCGCAGCCGGCACCATGACTCACTAAATGCGTCTCTCTCTCTCTCTCTCTCTCTCTCTCTCTCTCTCTCTCTCTCTCTCTCTCTCTCTCTCTCTCTCTCTGATCCAGAAACACAGTCTAACATTAACACTCTGACTAATATCTGTCCAGAGTTGCTGGGGCTAAGTGAATCATCAATTGTCATGACCCGTCGTTCACCACCAGTACTTTTTTTATATGGTAGTGTGGGCCTGCAGAGGGCCGGACACCCGTAGGGGAGACGATATGTTATTAATGCCACTCTTGCTCCGCCGCACAGCGACATGATGTGGGACACTCGACACCCGCGCCAGTCTTCAGCTGTAGAACACTACACCTCAGTACAACCACCACCACCGTCCAACACACTTAAATACCGAGTCCACCACAACAGATACGCAGATCTCACGTCTCCTCTGTTGTCATTACTAATATAGGAACTCCAGGAGAACGTTCACGTATAATTACGTCACCTAGAACCGGTGTGTGTACGGGCCATGACTTGGGTCCTCTCGCTCGCTCGCTGGCCAGCCTCACAAACACGATCATGGCAGACACGTGAGAGGGGGAGGGGGTCGCGTCGCCACGGTTACTTGGAAAGGGTTAATAAGAGAGCGGGGAAGTCATCCCTTTGTTCCCAGGAGAGGCACGATGTGCTGGCCGGCCAGGACGCCCTGAGTTACGGCGGGGCAAGTGAAGGTAGACAACCAAGGAATGAGGACTTCTCCAATTGGGCTTTCTACCGCCCAAGAGAAGGCGAACTATCACAAGCGAGGCACGTTCAGAATAAAGAAAACCCCCGTTTTCTTTCAGGCAGCGTAAGGCACAGAGCGCCAAAAAAAAAAAACCCCGCTATGCATATCCATCTGGACTCGCGTGTTTCTAGTAATCTCAGCCATTCTAAAACCTTCCCTCCTGATTCGGTTCTCATACCTCACTGCAGGAGAGCCTCACCACAGTCTCTAGCAACTGCACTCAACGCGCCAACAAACAAGATGATCGATCACATACTGACTGCCTTCCTCTTGGATGATACAATGACCCTAGACACACACACACAAGGGTGGCCTTCCCACATGAGGCGCACAGAGCAGCCTCTTGGTTACCTATTCATTACCCTCATCACTCTTTAAGGACCTTTGTAATGTTACTGTTCCTCGACGTCTTAAGGCAACAGTGCGCTTTCACAGGGAGTAATAAAAAGCCCTGTTGTACCCAGGAACATCAACGTGGCAGAGTTACGCAAGATAATGTTATACCTCACTCCATTGTTTTACTTGGTAATGGTGGTACACAAAGAGCAGTTCTGGGACTTATTCTGTTTGCAGTCTGAATCCTCTGACAGACGAGCCAGCAGAACTTTGTTTAACTGGATGTCATATACGAAACAAGTATATATATATATATATATATATATATATATATATATATATATATATATATATATATATATATATATATATATATATATATATGTGTGTGTGTGTGTGTGTGTGTATCCCTGGGGATAGGGGAGAAAGATTACTTCCCACGTATTCCCTGCGTGTCGTAGAAGGCGACTAAAAGGGGAGGGAGCGGGGGGGGATGGAAATCCTCCCCTCTCGTTTTCTTTTTATTTTTCCAAAAGAAGGAACAGAGAAGGGGGCCAGGTGAGGATATTCCCTCATAGGCCCAGTCCTCTGTTCCTAACGCTACCTTGCTAATGCGGGAAATGGCGCATAGTATGAAAGAAAAGAAAGAAATATATATATATATATATATATATATATATATATATATATATATATATATATATATATATTTTTTTTTTTACTAGGCTGATGATCTGTTTGCTGTGAGGGAGTCAGACGAAAATGACACACACATATGTGGCAAACCGCAGAGAGGTCTGTGCGACGACCTGGTTGTGGATAAGGAGCTCTGGTGATGGTGCATCATACACATGACATCATGAGAGTGGATGTGAGAGAATGAGACCAATTCTACGTCTATTCCCGCCGGCGAACGAGTTAAGGAAAAATGTGGTAGCTTTAACGTTGCCCACCATTTGACGTTCAAGTCCAGTGAATGTTTATTTTCTCCTTTAATGTCAAAAGGTTTCGGTCCCGAACAAAGACCCTCAGCGAGACTGCACCATAAAGCATATGGGAAAGGCAGATAACGGAAGACCTGGTGGTCTTATGACCAGGTTACTCATCATACAGTATGACCACACGATTTCTGATTTCCCCGTCATAAGCAAAAAACCTTGGATTCCATACAGCGATATAACAGCCGATCCTCAACAAGCGCTTGTTACACCTAATCAAGAAATACTTCACACAATCTTCCTCACGAGACTTAGGGCGTAATCTCCCTCACTGTGTGTTCGGAGAACCCATGACACAGAGTATAACGACCATCAATGGACCTGGGCGCCGCTCGTGGGGCGTGTCCTTCCCCCCACAATCCGTGGACGAGTGTTAGGGGTCTTACCTTATCCAGGAGGTGGTAGCATCTTGCCGTGTCCTCCAGGCGGTCACGGGTGTGGTGGAGGCGTTCAGTGAACTGCGTGAGGTGGAGGTGGAGCGCCCTGGCCAGCTCTCTCACGCTGGCGTCCGTCTCCCCTGCGGACGCCGCCTCATGGAGGAGCGAGCCGCCCTTCTCCAGGTGCCGCTGCGGAGGAGAAAAAGAAAATCACATTAAGAGCTGGAGGTCGTCTACAGAAGGAGGTATCTACCACATGATCACTTACTGATGAGCAGGTAACCCTACAGACTGAGGTATCTACCACATGGTCACTACTCATGAGCTGGGTTCTGTACAGACTGTGGTATCTACCACATGGTCACTACTCATGAGCTGGGTTCTGTACAGACTGTGGTATCTACCACAAGGACACTGCTCAAGAGCTAAAAATACTAAGGGTTCAGTGCCTTAAGGCGACTGGATGTGTTAACAGTGACAGAATGAGCTTCGACGGCAAGTAACCCAACAAGAAAATGAATTAAACGCAACAACACAATGAAAAACTATTTTGGTTATGACATAAATGTTGCTGCAGGTCACACGCAAAAGACGTCCTGTTGACAATGAAAGCGAGTTTACACATCATTGAAATTCAAATTATACCTCACGTTTCGTGGAACTGGTTTCAGTGGGTGTCTTCTACTCCTGCAGCTTAGTCTACGTCTTAAGCTTTCCTTACCTGGTACACCAAGCTGTTGGTCACTGCAGGTCCACACTCACCGTACGCTGTACAACCTGGCTGGTCAGGAACACTTAAGGGAAACTATTCAGTTCCTTTTTATAAGTTTCGTCGTGTTCCGTTGATTCTGACGGTGGCAGGATTCATACACACGTGAACCCCTGACATCCCCACTAATTCCTACAGCATCTTTGCTCCGGAGGGGACCTAATTTGCACGTACTACCCAGTCTTTCATTCCAGTTAAGAAATCATCTCTGTATGTAGGTTTAGGGAATTGGCCTTCCAGTGTTTCCTGGAGGGATACTGTAACGCAGATCTCTCTTGTCTGTTCGAACGAGCGCAGTTTTAAAAGCTTCATCTCGTCCCGGTGTGTCGGATCCAAGTGATATGGGCCTGTACCACCGGCAGGTCAGGTTCATTGTGCACCCCATGCTCATCCCGTGGGTGGTGCGCAGGACCTTTCGACGTTTTCTAGCCCCTCAATTTCTCCGGCCCTGTATGGTGGTGCTGGCATACACACACACACAGAGCGGGAGCGTCCACCCGCCAGGGAACGAGAGCTATAAATACTGTCAATTACTGGTCTTGCCTCACTCGCTGGACGTCGGCAATACCTGTCATCGCCAGGGACTCAAACAGGTTCCTTCTGCAAATGTTATGTCATCCGACATAAACATTATCCCTAGATCTTTGCCGCAACTTAGTAAATATAACTTGATTTCTTTCTTCCTTCCGTGGCGGAGTTCAAATTCTCCCATGCTGCGCGTCATGCGTGCTCTACAGCGGCCTACTGGAAAAATCTGGTTCGTATCTGTCGGTACATTTCTCCGTGGGCCTCGGTCGATGACCCTACCACCACACGGGTTCCGATGTCATCCACTCGTGAGATAACGTAGCTGTACGGAGGTCTGCCATCACTGTCACGTATAAGTCTGAGGAACAAATGGGGTACAAACACAGTGCGCTGGGGTGAGGGACTTTTTACCAGTGGAGGCTCAGGATCTAGTGTTTCCGGCTTAGGATCTAGTATTTCCGTCTATAAGTCTTTGGAATCTGTCTGTTAGAGAATCATATATTTCGTGTCATCATCTACTAACAACTCTGTGCGCGCTCTATGTGCTCCTCACTCCATGGGTCACATCCGTCATAGAGTAAGTAACATCAACCTTTTTTTTTCCTCCCTCGTGGCTTCCAGGGTCTAACCACACGGGTGAAGGAACCGTGAAGGGCAACATCGTCCAGATGTTCAAGTTCTTGGAAACTAAAGAGAGAAATGAGTTCATCTTTTTTTAAACCTCTTCAAAAGTCTGACTTTTTTTTCCCCTTTCTTTGGCGTCGCACTGACCCGTCCTTTATATAGAAACTCTCTGTCGTACGTCATCAAACCTCTCTCCGAGGAGTCGTGGATGCCTTGGCTAGCAGTGTGTTTTCTGGATGTTTAACCAGGACAGAGCTACACGAGTCTGGTCCTGGAGCACACTACCATAGGCAAGTTATCCCTGGCTTTCACTCAGAGAACAAGATCGATGGTCTGGTATGTGCGTCATTAAATTCTCATTACTTTGGTATCTCAAAATTTCGCCTATAACAGTCATTCGAGCTTGTGCCGTACTCTATGCCAGGGTGTAAATATACAGGAGGTAGGTTTTTACGTTTTCTTTTCGCAGAAGAATATATCTAAAGCATCGTAATCATTCCTTTTCTGTCTGGGATGTGTTTAGTGTATACTTCGAACAACATACTTTCATTTTTTTCCATACACTGGTTTGCGGACATGTTCCTCATTATATGTTCTAAACACGAAAAGACTTGTAGTTTTCGTCGTTAGTTCAAGTTTATGTCGCTGCTCTTGAAATCACACCTGAACCTATTCCTGACGGTGGCCAGAACCGTGTTCTTTAACACCGTCTGCACCTGGGCTGTCGTGTGGTCTGAGGATGTTGTATAAATAGTAATGCTGCACATCAGCTCTTCATTGTTTAATACTATGAGATCTAAGATCATATCTTGATGCTACCTATGAGATCAAAGATATTATCTTGATGCTACCTATGAGATCAAGGATATTATCTTGATGCTACCAATCCCATTTTCGTCGTCTGTACGCCACAGACCTAAGGAATTCTCTGTCCTCTTTGTGTTCGGTTCTTCCCCCACCTGAGGCAAATTCAAGGCAAAATCAGATAAGGTCCCGTGTGTATGATGGTTCACCTAAACTGTTAACCTCGAAGCTCCTCAATAACCCACATAGCTCCATACCGGTTCTCCACCCACAGGCGTCGTGGAACCAAGTCTTCGTGACAACTTATGTTTGGGGAGGTACTCCCTAAACTCTCGAGACATGACAGCGAGATGGACATTAAGAGCAGCAGAGAGAGAGAGGGGGAGGTGTGTGCGCGGGCGGGCGAGTGAAGAGGGTAGGCTGCGGGAGGCCAAGTGTGGGTGTGGCGGGTGCTGTTAGATCTTTGAGTTCTGCCGCAGGAGTGGCTGATTTATTGTGCACTCCTACCCAACCTGTTGGCGGTGGCGCGAAAGAGGACACAGAGTGCAGAGAAGGTCCAGGGACGGGTGGGCCTCAATGACTGCAGTCCATTATAAGTTACACAGTGAGAAAAGTGTTGACATGATCTGGGTAACACATTGAATCATTCAGCAATTTATATGTTACGTGAAGTTTACAAGAACCGAACAACAATGATTGGATTACGTATCAAGATATATAACAAAATGAACTAATTACTCTTAAGTAAATCTATGACACTTCTCAAGTATCCGAGGTAGAACATTGTTATGGATGAAACGTTTGCATACAGTTTGGTCAAAAGCATCTCTGAACTCACTAATGCTGCAGGGTCTGGGGATAGCAGTGTTGGCAAAAAGATCACACTGGTATGTTAATTATCCACAGGAGGGACAAAATTCTCAAGAATATCTATTACCCACAACTCACGTTGGGCGACAACAACATGAAGTTTATTGATAAATATAACTCTCGCATGATATTGTGGTGGTTAGGTGGACCTGCTGGTGTTAATTTCACTCCTCACGTCTAAAGAATTTGTTCATGTGCTTTCTGAATGATGGTTTTTAAGGCTACTCGCAGGCAGACCCAAGGGATAATTGACTTCATCCTTCAAGGTAGATGTTTTGACTAGTCTATCAGCCCTATTATGCATTCTGGGCCCAACACAGAATGGTACCCAGGAGGATGAACAGCTGGGTTGACTGCAGACCGACTACCGCGACCAGGATGCGGGCCTATGTGGGCAGCCCGCTGAATCCAGAGGCACCCGAGGCCCACACATACACACATCACCGCCACCTGAGGCCCTCACGCACACCCTTCAGCATCACCTGAGGCCCGCACGCACGGCCTTAAGCACGACCTAAGTCTCTCTCTCTCCCTCTCTCTCTCTCTCTCTCTCTCTCTCTCTCTCTCTCTCTCTCTCTCTCTCTCTCTTACGACCTTTAGCGCCATCTGAGGTCCTGACACACGGATCTTCAGCATCACTTGAGACCATCCCCCTCACACACACGGCACCACCTGAGGTCCTCACACACACGGCCCCACTGTCACCAACAACAACAACCTCACTATGTGTCCCTTGCCCAACATCCTGGACGTCTTCCCCTCCCCCACATGCTACATTCCCGCCTCCCACCATAATAACACCCCCACCGACAGCATCTGCATCTCCCATTACCCTCACAACATTCAAGGATGAAATCCAAAGGCAGAAAAATAAATTAGTTTTAGAAAATGGTTGTATAGTAAAGGAAAAAGGGGAGAAAATAGAAAGAGCTCTGGTAAAGGAGTCCCCCCTATTTCGTATGTGATTATTACAGACAAAACAAAATTGAAATCAATTTGGTTGCCCAGACATGAGACGGGGCAGACAGTCCTGACACACACCAACAAGTTCTCAACACAAGCCTGATATGTGTCGCCAGGTGCTGGTAATCCTCGTAAGGCCAGGGGATTGCTTTGGCGCGGGCGGGAGGCACTGTGGCGTGGGCGGGAGGTGCTGTGGCGTAGCCGGGAAGTGCTGCGGCGAGGCCGGGAGGTGCTGTGGCGTGGCCGGGAGGTGCTGTGGCGTGGCCGGGAGGTGCTGTGACGTGGCCGGGAGGTGCTGTGGCGTAGCAGAGAGGTTCTGTGACGTGACCGGCGGAAGCAGGTATGGTAGGTAAGCCTGCTGCTGGCTGATGACACAGCCTCTGGTGGCGGTGGCGTTGCTCCTGGCACTGTGGTGCTGGTGGCCGAGCACCGAAAACACCACCCACAGCCACTCTCACCTCCCTCACTCATCACACACAAGACGTACACCCAGATCCTTATCTTGTACATCGGCTGTCTCTCTCACCAGAGCCGCAGGCCACGGGGCGCTTCACCCAACGTACACAAACCCACCGTCCACAGCCAGGCTTGCATGCCACCGCTTCCACCCGCCACGGCCAACTGCCTCGCGTGCGTCACATACGAGACCTGTTGTGACACCACCAAGACGACCCACTCGTGGGAGAATGGGCCACACCTCAGGGCTATGAGGACAGGTCTTGTGGGACCTGCGTGAGTGACGAAGTCTCATCGTACTGCCTCACCACGCAGGAGGACCCGCTGCTGCTGCTCCCCCCCGAACCTCACCAGTCATACCGTCCTGAACTAACCCGACCACCGGGAGGAACACCTTCAGTACTTTAACTTTTCAAGCCATACGTACGGAACGGACTCTCAGACGTCAATAAACAAGGGCTGTAAACTTAGCGGACCATCGCTGACCGAACACCGATCCACGCGTCATGTATGCCAACCCCCCCGCGCTACTTCGATGTCTATATGAAGACTTGGTAATGTACAGCGGGAACAAATGTAGCAAAGGGAGTCAAAAATCACTCTTGATGTGGCGGCTGTCCTCTGACAAAATGGTTAATGGACAACACGGTGCTGGATATAATGGAAGAGGACAAAATAGCACCCGGACATAATAGCCGAGTACAAAATGGTGCTGGACATGATGACTAAGGACAAAATAGTACTGGACATAATGGCTGAGGACACCACCAGTACCGATCACAATGACTCGGGTCAAAATGGTTCCTCGTGGAGTCTTTGGGCGTCTTCACCCCCCAAGCCCGGCTGGACCCAGGCAGACCTACCGGCTTCAAGAAAATAATACACCGATACAAGGCAATCATACAAAAAGAAGGACAAAATGACACACACAAAAATATATATCATTCACGAAACTTCTAATGGAACTTCAGGAAGATTTTTACATAACCAGAGACAATCACTGAGGAAATGAGGCACAGAGAGAGAGAGAGAGAGAGAGAGAGAGAGAGAGAGAGAGAGAGAGAGAGAGAGAGAGAGAGAGAGAGAGAGAGAGAGAGAGAGAGGGCAGGCAGGCAGGCGCTTGGGGCTTCCTGCGTCGGGAAGCACACTGCCGTGGTGTCCCCACCTGCGCCTGTGCCAGGGCAGGGGGAGTCGGTCGGGGCGGCGGCGGCGGCGGCAGCAGAGAGGCCGCCAGGCCAGTCCAGTGTGGGTTGTGATGGACCGGATCTCTGCCACGGGGAGAAAGGGGACACCCGTGGCAGATACGTTTTTGCACCCCGGGGTAACCTTTTGTCTTCCGGATAACCTCGATAGCCTCCCCAGGGACTCCGGGTCATCCCAGACACCTGCGTATATACGTACGTGGAAACGCTAAAGCTACGAGAAGTCGTACGCACGACGAATTCGTTCCATGATGTCGTACGCACAACGAATTCGTTCCATGAAGTCGTACGCACAACGAATTCGTTTAACTGTAAAGGATCTTTTTTTTTAAGTGTTTCAAAACCACTAGGAAGGCACTGTGATGGTGACAGTGGAGGTGTTCATTTTCAGTGGTCGATGTCGAACGAAATTTACCCAGTGTTCGTAAAAACAAGTGTTTCCTTCTCACTGTTACAACAATGCAAACGGGAAAAAGATGTTTTTTATGACGAATACGATTCGTCTCGTGGATAAAGAAATATGATTATATGTGTCACTTCTTCCAAACATCCTCGGCTGCGCCACTGTCCACAAAGGGGATAAAAAAAAAGAAGAAAAAACATATGATTATTTATGTGCAGTTCTACCCCCCCAAAGCCTGTCACTCATTGCCACTAACTCCCACGTACCGTTACGTCTGGTGCCAATATGGCCGTGACTCCTGCTGGATTACAACAGCAACACAAACCTTAATCCTAACATAAGTGGCAAAATATTAAACACCGTGTACATTAAGAGGGTCAGGTCGAATCGCGCTAACAATCATGAAAAAGTACACACACACACACACACACACATATATATATATATATATATATATATATATATATATATATATATATATATATATATATATATATATTTTTTTTTTATAACTCGTCGCTGTCTCCCGCGTCTGCGAGGTAGCGCAAGGAAACAGACGAAAGAAATGGCCCCACCCCCCCATACACATGTACATACACACGTATATATATATATATATATATATATATATATATATATATATATATATATATATATATATATATATACTTACTTTCATGCTTTGCTCACTATTACCTGGATTAGCGAGGCAGCGTCAGGAACAGATGACAGGGCCTTAAAGAAAAGATCCTCAATTGGCTCCTTCCTCTGGTCCTTCTTTTGGAAAGTAATAATACAGGAGGGTTAGGATTTTCACCCTCCTGCTCCCGCCCCTCTTAATCGCTTTCTACGACACGTAGGAGAGACGTGGGCAGTCTTCTTTTAACCCCTTCATCCCAGGCATTCTACGCGTATATATACACCAAAATTACCACGAAAACGTCAAGCGTACAGCACACATATTAAAAAATCTTAACCATCCATTAAGTCTTCCAATGGTCTGCTGAAAACAGCATACCTTCCAATGGCGAGAAGTTTCACCTAATTGATTATAAACGAAGAAAAAATAATAACATGTATAGAACACCGGAAAACATGAAGTCTTTACCAGGGACGAGGGGGTAGTCATCCCCGGTGACTGATTCTGGTGAGCACGACAAAGCAACGGTTGTTTTGGCGGCTAGGAGTGGATTTGGCGAACCCTCGAGACGAGACAACTCACAAAAGCAGAGACGGTCTCCAGACTGGAATACTGCATGCGCTGACATCGTCCTTCAACTGTGGCGATTCTGTGCAAGTTTCAAGACGGTTGAAGAGCCATCTACAGTTCGCGCTGACTGTGTTCAGATTATCAGACCTACTGGGGAATGACTGGAAGTCACTCTTGACTCTTTTATTCTATGAAGCGAAGACGTGAGCGATGAATACTGATTTATGTGCGGGAAGTCCTGGACGATCAGGTTCCTAGTTTATTGTCAAAGACAACCATTTCTTATCGGCCAGACTGCCTGGACGAGTGTAAAGTAATAACTTTATACCATAATCAAACAGTGCCAGAAATCTAAGACTAACGGTCTTCATCATCTCTGGCCTTTAAACTCTTGAACTCACTGCCGACAAGTAATAGAAATATTATGGACCACATGCTGGGGACGTTCGACAACCCACAGGAGAAATACTGACAAAGTGGACTCGACCAACCAGGTTGTTGGGGGGCAGAGACCTGCCTGCCTGTGGGCCGTGGCCTCGAACTGCCTGCTTGATCCGGGCAGTAAGACAGCGCGGCTTTGGCCCCAGACCGAACGCTTGAGGCAGACGAGTCTCTATAATCAATGTTCAATTGGAAAGTTATTCATGTCATTAGAAATCATACAATTCGGCTGAATTCTATTGACTAGTGTGAATAAACTGCACAAACCAAAATTTTCATATATATATATCCCTGGGGATAGGGGAGAAAGAATACTTCCCACGTATTCCCTGCGTGTCGTAGAAGGCGACTAAAAGGGGAGGGAGCGGGGGGCTGGAAATCCTCAACTCTCAATTTTTTTTAATTTTCCAAAAGAAGGAACAGAGAAGGGGGCCAGGTGAGGATATTCCCTCAGTGGCCCAGTTCTCTGTTCTTAACGCTACCTCGCTAACGCGGGAAATGGCGAATAGTTTGAAAAAAAAAAAAAAAATATATATATATATATATATATATATATATATATATATATATATATATGTATATATATATAGATAGATAGATATATATATATATATATATATATATATATATATATATATAGAGAGAGAGAGAGAGAGAGAGAGAGAGAGAGAGAGAGAGAGAGAGAGAGAGAGAGAGAGAGAGAGAGAGTGAGTTTCACAAGGGTATGAGGGATGTGAGGACTTTGTGCACGAACATCCACAAGAGCGAGCAGCAAGGTTCATCCCTCATGTTGTACCTTCTAAGTGTAGTCATGATGGACTAGTGGTGGGGAAAGACAACTTGATGATGTACGTTAATGTTATCTGTTGGACGACAGCAACAGTTTCCAACACTTCTAATCTAAACAAATGGAGATGATAGGACAGCAAAGCAGAAAGCTCCTCTCCACCCACCACTAAAGAATGGGACAGGACAGTACAGCTGAAGGCTTCTCCCAACACACCACTAGAGATGGCGCCAGGATAGCGAGGCAGAAGACACCTCAGGGCTCAGAGGTCTCACCCTACATCTGATGTTGCTTGAAAACGTAGTCAAATTCAACACTAACATTGAGAATTTCTCAGAAGACCATGTTCATCTAGAAGGACTTGGGTAACTTCCTGGGCGTCCCCTCCTCCGACCGTTCCCGAGGTCTTCTACCCCAAGAGCCTGGGATAGGCCAAAGCTGCTGGGTTGTTGGGTCGTCAGTCGACCAAGCTACTGGAAGCAGCAGCCCGCAGGCCCACATTACCCTCACAGCCTGGCTGGTCTGATACACTTTGAAAATACTTGTCCAGCGCCCTCTTGAACTTCACTGTGCATTCCATGGTGTTTCTGATGATTGCAGGCAAGGTGCTGAAGAGTCTCGGGTCCCTGATGTTTAAAGGTGTTCTTCCTTCTTGTGCATATCGCAATTCTGGATTTCAGAAGTAGTATTTTACAAAGTCTTCCAAGCCTGTCGTGCCAGCAGGGTGTTATTTCCCAGTGTAAGTTGGGAAACGTAACTTTTAGGATTTTCGAGGTATAGACGATGTTATTTCTTTCCTGTCTGCGTTCCAAGGATGTACGGACACGCTGATTTCAGCCGCTCACAATAATTCAGTTCCTTTACCACGTTACTGTGTACCGTGAAAGAACTCTGAACACTTTCTAACTTTGCAATTTCGTTGGTCTTGTTGAGTGATGTTAAAACACAGCAATATTCTACCCGTGGGAAAATACAGGCCTTTATCTATCCTCTTGGTCTTGAAAGTCCGCAGGATCCACCCTACCATCCCTCTGGAGGAGGCAACTGTTGTTTGGTTGTGTTCACCTGAGGTGAGGTTGTAAGACATTACACCGAAAGCATTCACATTATTCAGCATGTTTAAGGCAATTTTTGTCTCCGTCCGGTAATTTGTACTTTTTTTTTCTATTTCTTAATTTTCCCCAAACCGGAGAAGTTGAAATATATCCCCAGAGTGTGTTGTGCCTTTGAGACGACCATCATCCTTGGGTGTGGTGCCAGTGTGTGTGAGGTGCGTGTGGGACGAAGATCCCCGCTGGGCCGGGATGGCTGGGATACCCTGGTACCACTAGACACCAAACCTCCCCCGCCCCTCCCTCACAAACATCTCTCCCGTCGACAGACAATTTCAATTTCTATTTTGTCCCGAGGGATCAATTTACTTGGGCAGCGCCCTATACCCAAGATGGGAACACGCCACCATTAGACTAGAGTGAACATTACAACCCATACAACTGACTGATACGACTCCGGCATGAACCGCTTAGTCTTATAAGGGAAGGTACACATGCTGATAAGCCTAAGTTTAAATCCTAAGTTGGATCCTAAATGGGCATGTAGTATCAGGGTGTACTTGCTTGGGGCAAATCTCGCAACTCTCTCCTCCATTGCACATACAGCTTCACACACCTTTTCGACAGGTTTCTCTACCTGAACCATACAATTTGCTACCTTCCTTATCCCTCAACTCACTCACTTAAGAAGAGAGACGACAATAACCTGGCCATCACCTTCAACATACATAGGACACTTCCTTCCCGCTGCAAAAACATCTTGACAACACAACCACCGAGATCGACTTGCCGCCACACCCACACACACACACGTCCACCACCACCAACCCCCGCTGGCTACCGTACAGACCCCTCTCAACATGAGGTACGAGACAGTATCCATCACAGTGGACCACTACGCAACAATTACTACACAAAAACTTGGGCGGGACTCAGCGGCCGCCATGACTGATACTGTTCCCTTCTCACACCCGGGCCACAGACCCCGTGCCAATAATATTTTTTTTTTCTTCACCAGGTAAGGACGACGATCATCATTCACGTCCCTCCAGAATATCTGCAGGAGATGTGGGATGCAGGAGTCCCTCACGGGCCACGTATGGTTCCTTCTTGCCTACCATGAGTAGCAGGCGGCAGCCTCCTCCACACTGTGGTAACATACCCGACTCAACACCACACGATCAGAAACACCCTACCACCATCATCCACAACATACCACCATCACCCTTCCATAACCTACTATCACCATCGCTACCACCATGCACAACAACAAGCACCAATACCACCTACAACCACCACCACCACCACCATCGCACAGCCTCCCTGCTCTGCGTCCCTTCGCCTCGCTCCACACACCACAACCAGCCAGGTGTTTGTGTCGGACCGTCTCCCTTACTGACTGAGCTCAAGTCGAGTGTTTACCTCGCGTGAAATCACCAAGAATTTGTATTTCTTGATGACTGCACGTTCGAGATACAGTATGATCTTAAACGGTAAGTTCTGCAAGGCCTGGTCCCCCAACCTGCACACGGAAATCATTCTATAATGCAGTCGCCAGTCTGAAGGACACGGCACAAAAGCAACAATGAAATGCAGTCGTGAGGGACCACAGGTATAATGGGAAAACAGAGTAAACATCCGGGACTCAAAATTGTTCTGTGTAAAACATTACGGTGATTAAAACATTATGAACCGACTAGTTCATACGACACTCCATGTTTATAATGTTCACTTCTGGTATCAAATATGTTTCGGCTCATTTATGACGACGTAAGCCAACGGACTACCCCGGTTAAAAATATCTGGCGACTACGGCATGAATATTAGGTCTACATTCCTATGTGAGTGAAGTTCTGCAGCGTTCAACATCCCTTGTCCACTGCGGACACCAACGGCTACGTCTGGCAACATCACTTCTACACGACCCAGACTACACTGGTCTGGAAGCTGTTATGACTTTATACTGACAACCATACAAACTTTCGTGGAACCATCAACACCACAAACATGGCTCAGCAACATATCAAACAGGGATCGGTAATACGTAATGGGTTTCCGTGGATGATTACCATGAGTCACGCAAGGGCCCGCCCGAGTTCGAATCCTGGGAGCGGCAGTCGGCCACAGGCAACCCAGCTTGTTCACACTTTATCCTCCCCTCGAGGATGGTCGATAAATGAGTACCTACCTTCTGCGCGCGCGCGCACGCACACACACACACACACACACACACACGCACACACACACACACACATGTATATATATATCTTTTCTTCTTTCATACTATTCGCCATTTCCCGCGTCAGCGAGGTAGCGTTAAGAACAGAGGACTGGGCCTCTGAGGAAACATCCTCATCCTCATATATATACATATATATGTATATACATACATATATATATATATATATATATATATATATATATATATATATATATATATATATATATATATATATATATTCCCTCAAACATACCCATTTTTGCTTTCCGAGATAATGTTCTCGACTTCCACACATTTTTCAAGGCTCCCAAAATTTTCGCCCCCTCCCCCACCCTATGATCCACTTCCGCTTCCATGGTTCCATCCGCTGACAGATCCACTCCCAGATATCTAAAACACTTCACTTCCTCCAGTTTTTCTCCATTCAAACTCACCTCCCAATTGACTTGACCCTCAAAAAATGGGTATGTTTGAGGGAATAGTGGTTCCAACAATGTTGTATGGTTGCGAGGCGTGGGCTATGGATAGAGATGTGCGCAGGAGGATGGATGTGCTGGAAATGAGATGTTTGAGGACAATGTGTGGTGTGAGGTGGTTTGATCGAGTAAGTAACGTAAGGGTAAGAGAGAGGTGTGGAAATAAAAAGAGCGTGGTTGAGAGAGCAGAAGAGGGTGTTTTGAAATGGTTTGGGCACATGGAGAGAATGAGTGAGGAGAGATTGACCAAGAGGATATATGTGTCGGAGGTGGAGGGAACGAGGAGAAGAGGGAGACCAAATTGGAGGTGGAAAGATGGAGTGAAAAAGATTTTGTGTGATCGGGGCCTGAACATGCAGGAGGGTGAAAGGAGGGCAAGAAATAGAGTGAATTGGAGTCATGTGGTATACAGGGGTTGACGTGCTGTCAGTGGATTGAAGCAAGGCATGTGAAGCGTCTGGGGTAAACCATGGAAAGCTGTGTAGGTATGTATATTTGCGTGTGTGGACGTGTGTATGTACATGTGTATGGGGGGGGGGGGCCATTTCTTTCGTCTGTTTCCTTGCGCTACCTCGCAAACGCGGGAGACAGCGACAAAGTATAAAAAAAAAAAAAAAAAAAAATATATATATATATATATATTATATATATATATATATATATATATATATATATATATATATATATATATATATATATATATATATATATATATATATATATATATATATATTCATTGTAGCGTATATGAGATGACTGTGAGGAGAGCAATCACTTGCCCGTGCCATCTCATCAATAATAGAAAAAAACATATGATATAAATACGCAACATCAAGCAGCCATCAGTAACAAAATAAGCACGAAGAATCAACACCAGCAAGCAGGCAGGCAGGCAGGCAGGCAGGCAAGCACCAACACTCATGAACCACTCGCTCGCTGGACACACTCGAACCAGCCAGCCAGGCGACCTGAGCAGCTTAGCAAGATCGTCAGCAGCAGCAGCAGCAGCAGCGAGGCTCAGCAGAGACCAAGGAAGACAGACGACACCCCCCCAACACTGCCACTTGTACTACAGGCACGACCCAGAAGCACAAACAAAACGTAGTGTAAATGTCCGAGAGAGAGAGAGAGAGAGAGAGAGAGAGAGAGAGAGAGAGAGAGAGAGAGAGAGAGAGAGAGAGAGAGAGAGAGCCAGTCGGTCGGTGAAGCAGCTGGGTGCCGCTAGGAAGCACTCCCAGCGGGCCGACAACAAGCAAACACAGCTTGTGGTTTTCAGCTGCAATTTCATATCTCAGCTGACAAGTCCCTGAGTAAGGGGGCGTGAGGAGGGACGGGTGTGGGGGGTGTGAGGGTTAGCTGACTGGTGGCTGATGGTGATGAGGCTGTCCGGAGTGGTGAGGTGCTCGGGACAAGGCAGTGGGCTAGCCAGGAGGGTAGTGGGCTAGCCAGGAGGGTAGCAGGCTAGCCAGGAGGGTAGTGGGCTAGCCAGGAGGGTAGTGGGCTAGCCAGGAGGGTAGCGGGCTAGCCAGGAGGGTAGTGGGCTAGCCAGGACGGCAGTGGGCTAGCCAGGAGGGCAGTGGGCTAGCCTGGACATTATGGCTACCCAAATTATTGAGGCTGAGTAAGGAGGTTGGTAGCCATGAACTGTGAGAGGCTAGCCATAACAATGAAGTGGTGAGAGCGTTGGGCTAGCCGGGATGGTGATCAGAGAGAGAGACAGCGGTGGCGTAGAGAGAATGGTGAGAAGAAATGGCCTGGGTGGCTAGGCTCGCTAAGAGATAGGGATGGTGAGCCAAGAGAGTGAGGCTGGACACGACAGTAAACTAGGTAGGATGGTCGGCTGGCTTGATACCACACTGTGAGTTCTTATGGTGGAGTGAGATGACCAGAATGGCTGACAGGTGAACCAAGGTGGTGAGGCTGGAGAGGACAGGACAGGGAGTTGGTCAGGATAATGGAGGCCGACTATAATGGTAGGGACTGGGGGAGGACGGTGAGCTGGCAAGGTTGGTGGTTTACCCAGGAAGGTGAGGCTTGGCCACAATGGCGTGGGTGGCGAAAGTGGTCTGACTGAAGCCTATGCGGACGGTGAAGAGCTCCTGGACGTTTTCTAGTCGGACGTAGTTCTGATCTTATTTCTTAATACTGGAGGCACACCAGCCACGGGCAGAAGGTCCACATCAAGGCCGAACCTTAACTGAACTTTAGAGAGGTTAGTAAAATGGGGAAAAAGAAGAGACAAGGGAAAGTATTTACGAATTTTGGAGCAAGTCAAAGAAATCTATCTTTTAAAAAGCGTCGGGTCATAGTTATTGGGAAAGTCATGTGAGGGTAGAGAGTTCCAAAGCTTCGATGTGTAGGGAAAGAGACAGTTATCAAAGCGGCCTACCCTTGAGTTGCCAACGGCCACATAGTAATTATGTGACGCAGCAGCTTCCCAAGGGTTGCTTGGTTTTGCTAGAGGTGAGGGCACATAAGCAGCCAGCTCTCGGGAGCGAAACCCAAAGCAATACCTATAGAAAAAGGAAAGTGAACCAACATTGCGGCGTACAGCAAGAGAGTCAGGTTCTGAAGTTAGCCTGGGAGAGTTTATTTGTCGGACCGCTTTCGACTCAACTCTGTCAAGTAAGGATGCAGAGCAAGAACCACCCCAGATGCGAGAGCAGTACTCAATACAAAGACGGACTAATCCTTTGCATAAAAGGAGCAAGTGTTCGGAGGAGCAGAAATTTCGACATCTAAACGGGACTCCCAGTTTCTTAGGGGCAGACTTGGCTATTTCAGTAACATGTGGTTTTCAAGACAAAGTGGCTGTCATACCAAGTGAGAGACGAAAGCCAAAACAGGGGAGCTTATTAGAGATAAGACCCCTGATGCCACATCCTGTCAAAGGCTTTGGATATATCAAGGGCAACTACAGAGGATTTCCCGCAATCTTTCAGGGATGATGACCAGACAGTAATAACAAGTGAATCTCGTCTTATGGAAGCCATACTGGTGATCAGAGAGAAGACTGTGAGACTCAAGATGTCTGGGAATATGGGAATGGAAGAGGGACTGCGAGTCTGGAAATGGTAGATGTCAAAGCAACAGGACGATAGTTGGAGGGGTTAGAACGGTCACCCTTCTCAAGGATGAGATGTACCAACGCATGCTTCCATGAAGAAGGAAAAGTTCTCATTTTTATATAGAAATGGAACAGACGAGCAAGTACAGGTGCAGGTTCGGTGCAAGTTCAGAGGCACACACTTTTAGTACACGGGAATGGATGCTATCAAGACCATAAGCCATGCTTGTGACCAGGAAAAGGAGCGCTTTTCGGACAGGTCAAAGAGAGATTACGGGAAGAGGCATAGGATTAGGAAGAGAAGCATCGGGGAGTGAAGGAATATCCGAGTCATCCAAGGTTAGAGTTTGAGGAGAAACGGGAACCAAAGGGAGTTGCTTTGTCGACGGGAGAGACAGCTATAGTACCGTCAGAACGGAAAAGTGAAGGAAAGGTAGAGCGACAAAGGTTGTTACAGATACCCTTAGCTAAAGACCAGAAAGACCTATCAGTGGATGACGAAGAGAGGTTGTCGCACTTCCTCAAAATAAAGGAACTCTTTGCCTCATGGATAACGTGCCTGCAGCGATTTTGGGCAGTGATAAAAGCTGATCCTTTGCCTGAATGGCCTTCAGAACGGGAACGGTCGAATCATGGATTGGAAGAAGAGGTCATGCTTCCATTCCTGCTACAATAAACTCTGTTGTGCGTTTGCCGGAGACAGAAGTATCACCACATGAGAGACAGCTAAGAATTTTTGCAATTTATTCCAGTCAGGTTTGTTGAGGTGCCATGGGGCTGTTGCTTAATTCAGTAGCTGACCTGATATCTTATAGTCACATACCGTATTCAAGTTTTTCATGAACAAATACAATTTACAAAAACATTATCAAGTTAGGCCGGAGGGTCTGTCAAGGTCAACGCTCTAACCAGGGGTGCAGTGGAGGTAAAACTCCGGAAACCATTAAAGGTTTGGGTTATTTTAAATGAGAAAGAAACACTTCCCTTTGTGTTCTTATTTCTTTTTTCAGTAATTACTAATTCAATATAAAAAGGGATCGATCAAGAACATATTCTTATTCTCTCTGTTCTTATGGACAAGGACATGGTGGTGTGGCTAGCCACGAGCGTAAGCAAGAGGGGAGATGGCTCGATGGGCTTCCATGGATGGAGAAAATAATAGGGAGAATGGTCAGGAAAGTGAGGCTTGTCAGGATGAGAGGCGAGCACGGACAGTTCAGGCCAGAAACGAAGGTATTAACACACACACACACACACACACACACACACAAATCTTAAATATGATCAGAGAAAGATAAGCGGATATAAAGCTGCGTAAGTAGTGAGAACCATGATGAAAACGACGCAGTGAGGGAGGGGAAACTGAAGAAATACTCCACGATGGTGAGGGAACGAGAGGCGGTGTATGTTGAGGACACACGAGATGACAGGCACACGGGTGGTGACTCACGCAAGGGAATGCGCACAAGAGGAAGGCATAAAGTGCACAATAATTACCTTCTGGTAGCAACGTCACTCGAACTTAGGCTGAGGCAGGAACAATAGCCCGCCTTCCTGACACTACGACACACCAGTCATCTCAATTGTTCTTGGGTGAGTGTGTGGCACCATCGCGACCTTTTGTACGAGAAGGTACAACTCCTGAATCAAAGGATCATGTCATCATACCCTTAGGGGGGGAGTGCAGTCGTGCTTTAAGAGTCGTACCGTCGTCCTTAAGAGCGGTAACAACGTACTCAGAAGTCGGAACCGTTGTAATGTATCCACACAACACCACCTGTTCCCCCACACGACGACGCTGGCTGGCTGGGATCTTCACGTTCTTCCCCGAGCAATACAAGCCAAACAAGACAAGAGCATAATACCTTTTTTAAAAACTGACTCATCCACCCGGAAGCAATGTACGACATGTCTTATAAATTCACTGATATACGAGGACTGCATCATTCACACAATAAAGGAAAAAAAAAATCACTCATTTCAATAGTTTACAGAAGCAAATACAGTGTTCTCAGCCTTCATGGAGACTTAAGAAAGGTGTTTCTACGCGGACAACAAGGTGCGAGTCCCAAATGAAATCTACAGAGGCGTGGTAGCGTGAACAGTATGTTGGAAACTTGAAATTCTATGTTTTATGGCGCACTTACAGTGAACAAACTGTTCAAATCTTTAGGTGATGTAGTGGGAGAGTTAGTTACGACCACGAAAAAATTCTGAACTCAAATCTTGGACTCATGTATGAGCCAGCAGACGCGAAACCACAGGAATTTATATATAAAAAAAAAAAAACACTATGAAGAACACTGAAACTGGCTGTGATAATTTTTTGAAAAACCCAGACCCCGAGTGTAATGGGAGACTTGACCCGGCCACAACTAACAATGAAAATGGACAGGGAACAACATGACGGCTGAGAACTTCACCAGATTATAATGCAGACGAACACCTCGACCCAGAGACACCAACCATCACAATTGAGTGACCAGTTGGCTGTTGCCAGCAAGCAACAGGATCAACCAGAGGGGAAGACACGCTGCGTCTCACTCTCACAAGATCAAAACATCACCGTCTCAACGAAACCCCGTTCAGACCACGAGGTATTGAAGTCCGGAAAGTACGGATATAGAATATCAGACCACTGCATCGCTGCACCCTTCACCAGGTGGGTCTATGAATAATATGAACAATAAAGAGAAATGCTCAGAAAACGTACGAACCTGAATTACACTTGGAATCCCTTCTGAGTGGCAGACCATCAGCAAACCTTTGCCAAAGGAGCACATTCCTCAATATGTCAAAGATATAGAGGGACAAATAATGGTCCTAACTATCCCGAGCAGCCTTCTCTGTAAGGAAGACAAGAAGAATGTACGACACGTTCTCAAAGGCCGTAGGTCGGTCACTCGATGAGCATAGACTCACCAGTCACTCACAAGAAGTGGAAGAGATGAACCGTAGACTTCAAACCTTCGTACTACACAGGAAAAGGAAGACCAGTGATACATTAGTGGGAAGAGAACATGTATTTCTACCCGCATGTCTGGCTGAGATCAAGTTCCACTGGCTTACTAAGAAGAGGACAAATACTGTTAAGTTTCACAAGCCTAATGAGTAAAGGACACACAGAGGTAAGTGTTATTGGCCCATTATGAAAATAATACAGACAGACAAAGACAAGCGAAATGCTAACGAGTAAGAGCGAATCAGTGCTCAGTGAGCTACAATTCACCGTTCATCTTAAACGACTTCTGAAGGAGAGATCCTCGCGCCGCTCAGAGCTGAGGTCTCTCATCACACCAGAGGACCAGGAGAGGGCTGTTGTCACTATGCCCAGGCGTTCTCCTCCAGGACCACACTCTTAGCACGGGCATTAACTCTCCTCTGGTAAGATATCCTGGACTCTGGTAGAATCCCAGAAAGTTTGAATCTACCTCACATAATATCATTCCATAAAAAGAAACAAAGACGTTAAAAAATGTATCGAATACCATTAAAATGAGAACAACAAAGTTTCTGAGTCTTAAGATATGAGTTGACAGAATAGTTGATGGAATCTAAAAAAACTCAGTGCAAGAGGGTTCCAGGGCTGGACGATCAAGCCTTCCCTCAACACCTTCATTGCAGGGAGGTTCCAGAGCTGGACGATCGTGCTTCTCCCCAACAGCTTCAGAAGAGGATAGACCCCGCCAACATCCCTCACAAGACACAACCCACACACCCAGAAACTAAAGAGAAGAACAAACATACATTTCGTGGTCAGAATACTGCTGTGACGTCCCGCTGCGTTACATATGGAACCGAGAACATAACTTGTGGCCAGGTGCAACACTTGGCAGCAGCCTTCTTCTGATGGTATCCTTATATAATCCTTTGGCCACGACGGTACGATCCTTGAGCATGAATGCATGATCCTTGAGCACGAAGGTACGATCCTTGAGCACGAAGGTACGATCCTTGAGTATGATGGTGCGATCCTTGAGCACGAAGGTACGATCCTTGAGCATGACGGTACGATCCTTGAGCATGAATGCATGATCCTTGAGCACGAAGGTACGATCTTTGAGCATGATGGTACGATCCTTGAGCACGAAGATACGATCCTTGAGCATGATGGTACGATCCTTGAGCACGAAGGTACGATCCTTGAGCACGAAGGTACGATCCTTAAGCATGAATGCATGATCCTTGAGCACGAAGGTACGATCCTTGAGCACGATGGTACGATCCTTGAGCACGAAGGTACGATCCTTGAGTATGATGGTACGATCCTTGAGCACGAAGGTACGATCCTTGAGCACGAAGGTACGATCCTTGAGCACGAAGGTACGATCCTTGAGCACGGCGACGGTATGATCCTTGAGCGCGACGGTACGACCCACGACAGATGCAGTGTAGTTCACCAAAGGGGATGTCACTTCACAGTCACCGGTACCATGAAGCTAAAGCTTCCCCCCCCCCCCCCTATCCTACCACACTACGCTACAGCTCTTCCTACCCTCTGCACCTACCACACTACCACAACCAAGCTGAAGCTCCCCCTTACCACCAAGCTACAAGTCCCCATTGCAAAACAAAACAAAAATAATCTTTTCCCCCATAGCCACCCGGATCAAGAGCCACCAAATCACCCACGCCCTGTCGACACCAAACTCTCAGACCAAACTCGACAAAAAAAAAAAAAAAAAAATCATATAAACAATAATGTCTGAAAGCTTATTAAGTGCATTTCTTACGACACCTTACACGGCACGGACAAAAACATGCCCCCCCTCCAGTCGTTGCCTTCTCGAATGAAAGATAAAAACGACGAGCATTACAAAAATAATGTGTAAAAAGAAATTAATCCGACTCTCCCTCAGGTGTTTGCAGACCTGATGGCAACGGCGGGAAGGTTGTGAAGGAGGAAGGGAACAACAGAAGAAGGAAGAGAATTCCACACCTCATAGATTACCTCCACTGGCCATAAATCTACAGTCGGGGTTGTGTGGTTCAAGACGGGGGTTGTACGGAGAGGATGAACCGTCCAGCACCTCCGCCCATGGCGGCGCGGCGCCCCGACCCTCGTCAACGCTCCGCACGTCCAAAAGTTATCGTCCAGCAATAAATCTGCGATAATTCTAGGGTTGGGATTATCGTGAGGCGGGCCCGTGTCCGCCTCCTGCTTGGAAATGGCTGAGAACAACGACAGGTAAAGGGAGGAAACTCGTACAAGTGAGAACAATTATCATTATTCTTTTGGGAAACTGCGGCGCCTAAATGTCACCTGGTGTAAGCTGCCATCCGCCATAACATCCGACACGAACCCGTTTTCTGTGTGTCACGTCACACTGAGTGTAGGGAGTTGTGCATCTTCCGTCAGGGTGAGAGTTGGTGCGGCACCAGCCTCTCGGAGGACAGAGCTAGCACACACACACACACACACACACACACACACACACATATATATATATATATATATATATATATATATATATATATATATATATATATATATATATATATAGACGAGACGAGGAAAGTTCATGGCGCCATCCACGCTTTCCAGCAAAATCGAGTGAGCCTTGCCTTTTCCTTGAACACCGTCTTCCCGGGTCAATCTCTCAGCTTGACATTCTGTGTGACAGCGACTTCACAGTGAGCTCAGTCAAGGCGGCTTTACTTACTATGGCCACCTCAAGCACGTCCTGGCGATCAACGCTTTCACCATTACCAGCACCCGCGGAGGGCGAGGCAAGCCAGCGACCCTTCTGCCCAAGATTTATACAATCCGTCCTCACCCCAGAAGCGACATCACGTCGGCGGCTGGCTCCTTGACACGCACTACTTCACCCATAAGAAAATTACTCGAAGTACAAGTACTGGTGCATTTAGGAACGTACTATAAAACCACCACTGTTTCCACTGGCATTAGTCCATATTCCTGTACGTCTGACAACATGACGCACTCGCTTAAAAACGTTAAGTTTTGGAGGCTGTGTTATGAGCAAACTGCGCTGTTGCTCCTAAAGTCTTTTGAGGCCGCGTCCCGCAGGCAACAGTACCCTCCACAACCTGGCTAATCAAGTACACTTTGTACGTATTTGTCCCGTTAGTATTTTCCGAGTATCCTAACACCTGCTGGTAGTCAGTGTGACAGTTTGGAGGGCTACCAATGTTTCTCGTGGCCTCCACGTCCGTCATGCCGACACGTAAAGACTGTTCATCAGCCATATCAAATCAACGAACTCCTTAACCTACTTGACCAACTCGGTACCGATCACTGCATATGATGGACTGGCCTTTCTCCTCACCCGTAAAGGGCAGAGCTAAGGTCCATGCCATCATATTCCAAGGGTTGTACCGTCGTGCTCATGGGTAGTGCAGTTAGCGTACCTGCGTCCTCCGCTGGTCGACGTCAAACCGGGAAACTGTCACTAAGGAAGTATGACAGTGGCCACTCCTCTCCAACCACAAGTGCTGGGACGTGAGGGCCACCTGGCCCTCCCCCACACACCGGCCACAGCTGGCACTGGACTTTCATCGCGTCGCGCCGGCAGTTGACACCTGTGTTGCGCCAGAGTGCCAGGGGACGGTGCCCCGGTCACCGGTCACGCTGCAAGGGTCACTTACCTCCTCACCGGCCGTACGGACGGCCATGGGGTACAACACAGGGCCCCACGTTCAACCTGAACTTTTAAAGAACACCTCGTAAAGTTTTTATTCATGCTTATGTCAGCATAAACACAACCGGATATAGCTAACTTGCAGCTGTGAAGATAACGAATATTGTCAGGTTTTGTGATATTTAGAGACATATAGAAAGCGGAAGCCTGTCAAAAACTTCTGAAGCAATAGCTGCGAGAGCCCCGCCAGTCATCCATCCGAGCCTGTACCAATAGTTGGTGGCGATCGTGTCTCGAAGCTGGACTAGACCATCACAAACTGGACTGCGGGGATAAAGGACAGATGTAGGAGGTATGGAAGGTTCGGTAAGGAAGGCAGGCTGTCGCTAGTGCCCCCGCCTCACCTCACCTGTGGGTGTGGAGGACTGGCAGCCGGTGATGCCCCCGCCTCACCTCACCTGAGGGTGTGGAGGGCTGGCAGCCGCCGCTAGAGTCCCCACCTCACCTCACCTCACCTGAGGGTGCTGGAGGGTTGGCAGCCGCCGCTAGAGTCCCCGCCTCACCTCACGAGAGTGTGTAGGGCTGGCAGCCGCCGCTAGAGTCCCCGCCGCACCTCACGAGAGTGTGTATGGCTGGCAGCCGCCACTAGAGTCCCCGCCTCACCTCACGAGAGTGTGTAGGGCTGGCAGCCGCCAATAGAGTCCCCGCCTCACCTCACCAGAGGGTGTGGAGGGCAGGCAACCCTTGGTGCACCCGCCTCGCGTCACTACTCACTTGCTACACCTCACGTACTCCACACTAACCCACCCGGACACCCACCTCTCATCGTTCATTACCCAGCACTTTCACGGTCTAACGATCATTTACCTGAGGAGTTTTAAGACGGTGACTTCAAAATATTTACGTGTCTAATGACTCTGAACCCGACGGTCTAGTGCAACACACGCGTCACCAGCGCAGTGTCCAACACCTGATAACAAGGTCAAATCTCCCTTCACGCTACAATGACCCACGCGACGTGGACACTAATGTGTCCCCTTCGGCAATGTTTGTTCACCGTCGTCCTCACTCTATAGAGTTTGCCACCAGAGCCGCGTCATCTGCAAACAGCAACTGATTCATTCCCAGTACCTAAACAACCAAACTCCCCCACCTTACTCAGCATGCCTTGCACTTCCCCTCTCCCCACTATCACCCTGGCATTTTTATCACCCCATCAGCAACACGGAGTGAAAGACTTGAGCGATTAGAAAAAACCTCCCCTTTTAAATCCCCCCAAAGGCTATGTTCATCATTTTTGCTCGTTATCTGTTCAACGAAATCGTAATGTGAAATATTCTGAGGGCATACTTAAGGTATATGAGAAATGTGGACAGTCACTGGAGCGTAAATACGTTAAAACAACGTAAAAAGAATCATGAGTGGCGAGGCACAGTGTGAGGCAGGGAGTCAACCCCGGGGGAGGGAATTAGAACACCATCAGCTGTCATGACTCAGGCCAACGCCAGACCAAAGAACCTGCTGCAGGTCAACACAGCCTGGCAGGTCAGCGGCTCTCCTCTCACGGAAGGAGTCCTGGTGGTGGCGACCTGCCTGGCCTGAGATACCCGGTGACCTGTCTGGCCCGGGCTGCTTGGTGACCTGCTTAGCCATGCCATCTGGTGACTTGCATGGCCCGAGCTACCGGGGTGACCTGCCTGGCCAGGTCAGCTGATGCCGGCCGCGGCTTCCTTCCTCCCGCTGCCTGCACCTCACCAACAGCCCGCAGACTCCACTACTGTACGGCCCATGTGTAATCAACACTGGCAGATTACCTGATACAACCGTGCACCAATGAACCATTTTACCGGTGAAAGATGGTAATAGGTGTCGACTTGGCCACCTCCTTTGGTCAAAATATGAGGCTGATCACCATCACAAGTCTGATCACCAGTGTTTGCGTGGACGTGTGACTAGTGAATGATTATCAATAGGAAGGCTACAGGAGAGGAAGAAGAAGTGGGGCAAGGAAAGGGAGAGTTTGTGATGGACGAGAAGGAAGGCTGAAGTGTGTTCATGTGTAGAGTGTTAATTTTTTTTGACGTTTGTGGACGATGTTCTGGAAGCGGGTTTTTTTTTCTTGAGGGGGAGGCCTTATTTACATATTCCTGGGAGACTGGAGGTGTGTATGTACTCGTGTTTTATCATTTTTTTTGTGGGAGATTCACTAAGCGAAGCACAACACTGTTCACTGTGTACATCGATGGATGAGTGGAGCCTCCCCGAGGGATTTGAGGCTTCAGAGAAACGCAAAGTGAGTGATGGCAAACATACACACACACACACACAAAGAGCATCAGCTGCTCCTCCTGGACCCTCCCGGACGTCACACACACACACACAACCCTCAACACTGACCACTACTGTGCACTGTATCCAGCTAGTGTGGAGAACCGGGTACCTGTGCGACGTTAGCAACACATCGCTGCCGGTAACTGGGGAAGATATCATACATCAGCTGCAGGAAACACTGAGAACTGAAATCTCTCTCTCTCTCTCTCTCTCTCTCTCTCTCTCTCTCTCTCTCTCTCTCTCTCTCTCTCTGAAAAAAGAGCAGACTTCGAAGAGAATTGATAAAATCCTTCAAAAAAATACGAAATCATTTCTACAACGTATCCGAAAACGTTTTCATATCATAAGAAAAGATTCGACGACTCAGTATAAGGGTGTGAAAACAAAAGAGAAATGCGTAATAGCAACGAGAGGTAATTGGAATGCATTACCTGTACCAACAGATTGCTGTCAGTGAGAAGACTGTCATCATTTTCAACTCAGGCAAGACAAGTACTCCAAAGTAAATTGGCCTTTTTCCGAGAAGGGGAAAAAATTAAATTTAGTTTAAATTTCAACCCATTTTTTTTTCCTCTCCTCAATTTGATATTCAAACGTCCCTCCTGGAGAAGCCCACTCACTGTCAATCTGGAGTTATCGAGTTAAGACTTTCCTATAAAACTGCCATCGCAGTACATCTGGGGGTCCATAGTGCAATGTGCTTCTCGTTTTTCTTCCCTGCCGGCTGTTGTGCCGGAGGGAGTGGTGGTGGTGGTGGGTTGAGAGGTTCGGTACCTTCAGCTTTAGTATCCCGTCTCTGTTACATATAAGACTGAGAGAGACCTCGGGACACTAACGCTCATCCGAGGCAGACATTAACTTCATGGACATTCAAGTCTCGTGTTCTCTGTCCTTCTCACGTTCTCAGCAATAACGTAGCAATAATCCCATCTATTACGTTGCGATTTATCATCATTGTCTCCCTCATGCACAAACCTTCATCTACCTTTTCAATTCCTAGTGAAGAAAAAAGGAGTTAATTCCACGTATTCCTGCGAGCACTGGCAGCCATGTCAACAGAGAGCGAGCCGAGGCCCTGGTGAGGATTATGCTGTCCCTGCTGGAGTGTGGTGTGTGTGTGTGTGTGTGGTGCCAGGCAGGCAGGCCGGGTGGCTTACTACGGCGTGTGCACGTCATTACTATGGCACCACCTGTAGCTGTAGCGGCAGCAGGCCGTCCTACCGGCGCTCTTACCCCACACACCACCGCCCTCGGCCAGGTTGCTGTGAATCTGTTCCCGGCGGCTGTACCGCCTCATGTGTCACATCCCGTAAGTAGTTCATACCACCTTTTGCTTAGTCTCCTGGATAGTTCTTTCATGTAGCTTCCCTTCCCCAGAACCATCTGACCTGCTCCCTTCCTAGCTGCATCGACAAGCTTGGACAGTATCCTCCCAGCCCACCAGCCTCAGACGTGCCAGGCGTGGGTGTCAGGATGAGGTGTTGGCCCGTCCCTGGTGATGGACGTGGTGGTGGTAGGAGGTCAGGAGGTGGTGGCCCGTCCCTGTTGACGGTGGTGGTGGTGGCAGGAGATCAGGTGGTGGTGGCCCGTCCCTGGTGACGGACGTGGTGGTGGTAGGAGGTCAGGAGGTGGTGGCCCGTCCCTGGTGACGGACGTGGTGGCGGCAGGAGGTCAGGAGGTGGTGGCCCGTCCCTGGTGACGGACGTGGTGGTGGTAGGAGGTCAGGAGGTGGTGACCCGTCCCTGATGACGGACGTGATGGTGGCAGGAGGTCAGGAGGTGGTGGCCCGTCCCTGGTGACGGACGTGGTGGTGGTAGGAGGTCAGGAGGTGGTGGCCCGTCCCTGGTGACGGACGTGGTGGTGGTAGGAGGTCAGGAGGTGGTGGCCCGTCCCTGGTGACGGACGTGGTGGTGGTAGGGTGACGGAAAGCGGTGGCCTCGCTAGTTCCGGACGTGCTCCTGCATACTCTCCCACCACAACTCATGGGGGCACAGCCCCAGCCGATGGTGAGGCCGAGAGGTCATGACCTCGGTGGTGAGGGGCGGTCGTCGTCGGCGCTGCTGGTGCTGGTGGCGTGATGGCACGGTCATTGCCATACTCATGCCAATTATAACGTCGCCTTTAAAAGTCTCACACAGCTGCCCGGCTGACAGCTGAGAGTAATGTGGGTAGGGCAGACGGGAGAGGACCAGAGCGACCCCTACACACAGTGCTAACATCGCCTTACCGGCCATCATCTGCATAATACCCGCTCCCACGATACACTATGGAGAACAGTCAAGACTTCAGGATGGCTTAGGTCAGTGGTGAATGTGCGGGGCTGATCGTATCAGGGAATTACTGGCGTTTGGTGGTGATGGTTGTAGTGATGCTGGTGCCACCAGGCAGCTGCCGGTGGCGGAGGGAGGTGTGGCGCTGGCAGGCGGGGGACCACCGCTCACGACACGAGGCTCATGACATGATGACACCCTCCTCCTCCCACTGTTGCCACGCACCCAAGTCCATAATGCCTCTTGGCACGTGAGGCTAACACGGCCTCTCAAAACTCCTCCAGCCTCACGAGCAGAATCCTTAGCTCATGAAATATCCAAAATCTTACACGGTATGAACTACCATACACTTGCCAGTACTTAAGGGTGTTCTTTTGATAAAGAAAAAAAAATACATTTATATTTCAGATTCACACAAAGCATTTCAACAATAGCATGCGTGAGGAGTAGATGGAAGCAAGTACAGAGCATACAGTGGAGTGCAATACACCTCCATAGGTATGTGTATACACCTCCGCATCACACAATCTATACGCACGCTAAACTAAAGGTAAACACAGACCCCTGCCCATCAGCGTGGACTTTTCAGACACTTGCTCAACCTGGGTACAAAGTTTACACACACGTCTCGGTACTTGACCCGGCCAGCTGCCGCCGCCACATATGGCGTGACGCATCATAACAGGGAAGTTGCCAGTCAGTCGACCCCGCCCTTCCCCCGTGGTGACCCTGGTTGACCCAGCGTGAGCGGCGGGCAGGAGAGAGAGAGAGAGAGAGAGAGAGAGAGAGAGAGAGAGAGAGAGAGAGAGAGAGAGAGAGAGAGAGAGAGAGAGAGAGAGAGAGGGGGGCAGGCAGGCGCGTGGCGGCGGCAGTGGGGCGTGACTGGGGTGTCGGCCGCTGGCACCTACCCTCTCCCACGGTAAGGCACACTTCCTCTTGTGCCGCCCACCACCCACCACCACCACTGTTATGTAACTGTTATAAGTGAAAGGATAACACAATAGTGCCAGTGAGGCTGACTGGGAACCTGTTATTTCATAATTCCCAACCACCACCACCGATTTTGTCTGAGATTTACGTAACAAACACACCTGTTCCATCTAACTACACTTACACACATGTGTACGTACGTGAAAATGATAAGATTGATGCTTGTGGCAAATAATTACAGTGTTCAGTCATGTACAGACCACAGTCCCAGTATATAGTTAATTTTTTTTCAATCAAGCGATGGCACAGACATCTAGGTCACATCCATGATCATCTAACACCCAGCTAAATGACGGATGTCGGTGCTCCTTCATCACCTGCTGTTGATGTACAGATAGATCTATGGTCAGCAGCAGGTGTCGGTGTCACGGCCTCACCTTGCCACCCAGGTCCCATCTGGTGGTCTGAGAGGAGGGGGACGGACCCCCGCCCCTACCTGGGTCCGGCCGGGAGCAGTACCCAACATTAGGGCCTTCCAGTCATTCCGTTAGGGCCAGCCTCTCTCTCTTCTCTCCAGGCACGAGCTGCTCCAATACAAGAGGCGCCCGTCCAACCACTCCTCCAGATTCCTCACCCTCGTCAAGTGCACCTGTATCACAATATACCCACTACCACACACACACACACACGTTCCTGCGGAGGTTTACCGAGATACGTGGCGGACCTGACTTGTGTACCGGTGAGAACCAGGAACTATACGATGCTGGACGCTCAAAACACCTGTCAAAATGGGACTTTTCTTGGCTTATATATATATATATATATATATATATATATATATATATATATATATATATATATATATATATATATATATATTTTTTTTTTTTTTTTTTTTTATACTTTGTCGCTGTCTCCCGCGTCTGCGAGGTAGCGCAAGGAAACAGACGAAAGAAATGGCCCAACCCCCCCCATACACATGTACATACACACGTCCACACACGCAAATATACATATCTACACAGCTTTCCTTGGTTTACCCCGGACGCTTCACATGCCCCGACTCAGTCCACTGACAGCACGTCAACCCCTGTATACCACATCGCTCCAATTCACTCTATTCCTTGCCCTCCTTTCACCCTCCTGCATGTTCAGGCCCCGATCACACAAAATCCTTTTCACTCCATCTTTCCACCTCCAATTTGGTCTCCCTCTTCTCCTCGTTCCCTCCACCTCCGACACATATATCCTCTTGGTCAATCTTTCCTCACTCATTCTCTCCATGTGCCCAAACCATTTCAAAACACCCTCTTCTGCTCTCTCAACCACGCTCTTTTTATTTCCACACATCTCTCTTACCCTTACGTTACTTACTCGATCAAACCACCTCACACCACACATTGTCCTCAAACATCTCATTTCCAGCACATCCATCCTCCTGCGCACAACTCTATCCATAGCCCACGCCTCGCAACCATACAACATTGTTGGAACTACTATTCCTTCAAACATACCCATTTTTGCTTTCCGGGATAATGTTCTCGACTTCCACACATTTTTCAAGGCTCCCAAAATTTTCGCCCCCTCCCCCACCCTATGATCCACTTCCGCTTCCATGGTTCCATATATTAATATATATATATATATATATATATATATATATATATATATATTCTCGCACATACTCGTCCACCTCTTTTAATCTGGCGTAAGATGACTCGCGAAATAGCAAGGCGTATTTTTCCCCTTGTTAACGAGGCGTGTGTATGCTTTCGCCATTGGAATGAAAAAAAAAAAAAAAAAAAAAAAAGGCATAAGAGAACGAGTCTGGCTTACCGAAGTAAGGAGACTCTGGCAAATTGGAAATTCGACCTTTATAGGTTTGGTATTCTAAACCTAAAATGATATAAAACAACAACCCAGCACGTCATGGAGCATGAAGTCTGGCGCGAGTTGACACTGCGGCTGCCGTGCGGCCTGACCAGGGCCTCCAGCAGTGTGTGTCTGTTGCCCCTGAGCCAAGCCGTCGTCCCCCTCAGGCGTCCATCAATGCCCAGTTCCTAAAACAATACGAACTTATTTACAGTCCCCTTAAAAAATTATCCACACGCTGGTCTACTATTATAGCTGCTACTATACCTACTTTCTTCTACCCTAAAACCTTCCTTCTATGGCAGCGCTCAGGAAGCCGGCCGAGTCCACCATAAAGAGGTGATGTGTGTTTGTCTCGGCAGGGGGTGTGTATGGACAACTGAGGCGCAGGTGTTCGCTTTATCTTGGGCGTGAGGGGTTCTTGTGATGAGCTGAATCGATGCTGGAGGACTGGGTGGTGTCCAGAGAGTAGACGGAAAAGCGTAACTCGTACATGACTGGGGAGTTTATTTTCAGATACGCATGCGTCTGGAGGAGTGGAATTTAAGGCTTGTTAAGGGAAGGGAAGTGCGGTTGTTTACCGCTTGTCAAGTCATTACTGTGTGAATAAGTTTCGAGCATTTGGTGTAGGAGGACCTGTTAGTAAAGCCTGTTGAAGTGTGAAGCGAAACCGAGCTTTACATTTCTGCGTGGGGTGTTGGTGGGTGGTTATGAAGTGGTTTGGGTAGGAGGAGTGAGTGCCGTTTAAGAGAACTGGGTGCAAAGCGTGTGATGAGGAGGGACTGTAATGGAAGTAATTTTGTTTCGCTGTGCCGGAAAAGTGTCTATTGTTCTGATTGCTCTGTTTTGTGTGGTTTTCCTTGCATCTCAAAAGGGGTTGGATTACCTTACAGTTGAGGCATAGCTTAGGGTGGAGCAGATGGATGAGATGATTGTAAAAGATACTGGTGGTTTCTTTTTCTTGTCCGAAACTGGCGTCAGTATTGTTGAGGGCTCTGTTTATAATGCCCAGTATGTATGGATGAAGTTCTGTTGAGTCTGGAGCGGTCGATCGTTTGGGATAATGGAAGGATACAATTTACACTCACGTCTGTCAAAGGTGGAAGGCGGGATGGTGTGTGGGAATGCTGACATTCTGTTCTGAGCAATCCAGTGTTTTAACTCCATTGTGTTGGGCTTCGCTTTTATCGTTCCCTGTGTCGTATAAGGACGCTATGATATAACTGTTAAGTCGCCAACAGACGACAGTACTCTCATAATACAGTTTGCAGAGACAGTTGGAGCTGGAGAAAGAATTGCTTCGAGGGGATTCCACTGCAGAGCATGAGAGTTTTGAAGTCATTTCTGTGGATGACTTTGGACTGATGGCTAGCTATATGGCCATCCTCAACCCCTTTTTTATCATTTTTGTATAGAATATATATATATATATATATATATATTTTTTTTTTTTTTTTTATACTTTGTCGCTGTCTCCCGCGTTTGCGAGGTAGCGCAAGGAAACAGACGAAAGAAATGGCCCAACCCCCCCCCCCCCCCCCATACACATGTACATACACACGTCCAGACACGCAAATATACATACCTACACAGCTTTCCATGGTTTACCCCAGACGCTTCACATGCCTTGCTTCAATCCACTGACAGCACGTCAACCCCTGTATACCACATGACTCCAATTCACTCTATTTCTTGCCCTCCTTTCACCCTCCTGCATGTTCAGGCCCCGATCACACAAAATCTTTTTCACTCCATCTTTCCACCTCCAATTTGGTCTCCCTCTTCTCCTCGTTCCCTCCACCTCCGACACATATATCCTCTTGGTCAATCTCTCCTCACTCATTCTCTCCATGTGCCCAAACCATTTCAAAACACCCTCTTCTGCTCTCTCAACCACGCTCTTTTTATTTCCACACATCTCTCTTACCCTTACGTTACTTACTCGATCAAACCACCTCACACCACACATTGTCCTCAAACATCTCATTTCCAGCACATCCATCCTCCTGCGCACATCTCTATCCATAGCCCACGCCTCGCAACCATACAACATTGTTGGAACCACTATTCCCTCAAACATACCCATTTTTGCTTTCCGAGATAATGTTCTCGACTTCCACACATTTTTCAAGGCTCCCAAAATTTTCGCCCCCTCCCCCACCCTATGATCCACTTCCGCTTCCATGGTTCCATCCGCTGACAGATCCACTCCCAGATATCTAAAACACTTCACTTCCTCCAGTTTTTCTCCATTCAAACTCACCTCCCAATTGACTTGACCCTCACCCCTACTGTACCTAATAACCTTGCTCTTATTCACATTTACTCTCAACTTTCTTCTTCCACACACTTTACCAAACTCAGTCCCCAGCTTCTGCAGTTTCTCACATGAATCAGCCACCAGCGCTGTATCATCAGCGAACAACAACTGACTCACTTCCCAAGCTCTCTCATCCCCAACAGACTTCATACTTGCCCCTCTTTCCAGGACTCTTGCATTTACCTCCCTTACAACCCCATCCATAAACAAATTAAACAACCATGGAGACATCACACACCCCTGCCGCAAACCTACATTCACTGAGAACCAATCACTTTCCTCTCTTCCTACACGTACACATGCCTTACATCCTCGATAAAAACTTTTCACTGCTTCTAACAACTTGCCTCCCACACCATATATTCTTAATACCTTCCACAGAGCATCTCTATCAACTCTATCATATGCCTTCTCCAGATCCATAAATGCTACATACAAATCCATTTGCTTTTCTAAGTATTTCTCACATACATTCTTCAAAGCAAACACCTGATCCACACATCCTCTACCACTTCTGAAACCGCACTGCTCTTCCCCAATCTGATGCTCTGTACATGCCTTCACCCTCTCAATCAATACCTCAATATATATATATATATACATATATATATATATATATATATATATATATATATATATATATATATATATATACATATATATATATATATATATATATACATATATATATATATATATATATATATATATATATATATATATATATATATGCTGATGACTACGAAAGAAGATGAAAAATGGTAAGTCCCGAGTGCACATGCGTTGTAAGATGAATTAGTATTAGTTAAGGTCTGTTTAAAATGGGTAGCTTGGAAGTGGGAAAGATCTGTGAAGAGCTTAATCTGTCGAGACAGCATAATAAACTTTTATGGCAGACGCAGTGCCACACCCGACTACCACTTAAGACTTAGTCTTTCATTATTCCTAGTTGTTATCAGCAAACACTTCGATCACGCTCATCACTGTGATTCTACTGCATTTTTTTCTTAACTGGACAAAAGGTCCACATCATGGCCGGGCCTTAATTGAAATACAAAGAGGTTAATGAAAGGAGGAAAGAAGAAACAAGGAAACGTACTTACGAATTTTGGAGGAAGTGAAAAACCTGTCGTTTAAAAAAGTTCCAGGTCACAGTTATTGGGAAAGACAAGAGAGGGTATTGGGTTCCAAAGCTTCGAGGTGTAGGTAAAAGAAACAGTAATGGAAACGGCCCACCCTCGAGTTGCCAAACGGTCACACAGTAATCATGTGACGCAGCAGCTTGCAGAGTATTGCTTGGTCTAATTATTAGTGGGGGGCACACAAGCAGCCAACTCTCGGGAGTAAAATCCAAAGAAATACCTAAAGAAGAGGGTAAAAAATGAACCAGCATTGAGGTGTAGGGCAGATGTGTGAAATTTTGAAAATCTCTTTGTCAGATCGGGACGGGATTAGCATACTCCGATCCTGTGGTACTTCAGTAAATCTATATCATGTATTTCCTTTGTTCTGAATCTATAAAAACTAGAGTCCATGATACTTTACCAAGGCCACTGTGGTCGTCACATATCTAGCGTGGATGCCAAGTCTTACCTGAAAAGAGAAACACAAAATCAGACACACATGAATGCACTACCATAATCAACACTGTGTTTGAATAAATCAGGCGTGAATTTGACTTCAAGAAAGAAAGTCAAACCATTTTTCGTTCTGGAGCTGTGTCATAATAACTTATCAATGACAGATCATCCACCAGTGATGGTGGCGACTTCCAACAGTTTGGTCGACTAAGGACCTAACTCATCAGCCTGGGCCCAACCCGAGCTGTGGGGTTAACCCTCGTACACTATCACCTGGCATCATTCATTCAGGCGTCCCAACTTACACCAGTTATTCTGCGGGTATTCACAAAGCGCAGGCTACTGTAGCTACATGGAAGTTCATTCCCTCCGAGTCACTCAGTACCCAGTGTGGTTGGCTCAGCCTCATCATTTTATACTTGTGGTCAATTCTCCACTGGTGTAGCCGGCAGAGGCGGCAGCCTCTAACTGGGGCTTCCACTTTATTTCCTTCTAGTCTCACTGGTACTGTGCTCCGCTTGTAGTGATCTTTTCACAGAATGTTACGTCAGGCTAGGGATAGGTCGTGTATTTATGCATATATTAATTTTTTTGAAGACGGGTTTGGCTTACTTTGTTGTCAAGAGCATAAATACGACGAAGAGATAGAATACCATCGCGAAACCTAACCTAACCTAACCTAACCTAGCCTATCTTTCTTCACAGTAAGCCAAATCCGACCATCGCTAGGGGCCGCCAGCACACTATATGCACACTATATCTACCACATCGCCAGGAGCCGCCATCAAACACTGCCATCACACTATATATACCATACGATACGTGTGACCACCACGACGCACCACACACTTCAATGAGTCAGAACTGACAACGGATCCACTTGTCACCACACTGAGGCCTGCTGGTTGGTGGGAATGGTTGGCAGCTGATACCACGCGGCCCCTGGTGGTTGTGGGCAGTGGGAGATGGTAGTGCGTCAATACCACACGGCTCTGTGGTTTGGTGGCGATGGTAGCGAGTTTCATACCACACGGATCAAATGGCTGGCAGTGATAGATACCAGCTGGTACCACACAGGCCCGGAGGTTGATGGTAGTGGTAATGATAGTGGCGAGGTAGGAGCACCACTACTACCACCATGCCAAGCATGGTATGCGGGCGTGGTCCTCCAACCTACCTGTACCCACAAGACTACGTTACCCCGCCCACAATTCGCATCGTTGAAGGTGGCAAGATAAAGTACTTTACATTTAAATGATATATTACGACTCCGTGTGCGTGGTCACCGTGGCCTTCACCTGTGCCTACATTGGCTGTGACCTCTAGCGGGTGACTAGGATAAGGATACGTGCCCTGAGGGAAGTGCAGTGTGAGCAAGATGTTATTGTGTTGCTCGCACACTCATAATCCGTCCTTCTGTGGCCGTAAGCAGCTTAAGGGTGGGCCGCTGTGATACCTGTTTCATTCCGCTGCACCGCCAAGCGCTGGAATTATTTACGTTATTTCCCAACACTAAGAGTTGCTCCCTATTTAAATATCGGGAGTTTCCACTACCAAAACTCTCGTGTATTTTTTATTCTATTCTCTCTTTATCCCTCCGTCTTTTCAGCCCCTCTTTCCATGTCTCATTTGAGGCTTGACCTGGAGGAGGACTTCAGTCCGTCAATAGAGCCTACGACACACACAAAAAAAAGAATGATGGCACAGCATCTACTTGGTCTTCAGCTGCCAGGATGCAGACAGACATTGACTATGGATGCTAGCCAGTAGCCAGGCTGTTAAGCCCAACCAACTGTGCCAACCCGAAGGCTAAACATATAGCTTGGGATCTCAGAATGCCGAAGATACAGACACTATAATGCACTCCAGACTGAGTTATTTTGCCTCGGGGGCGGCAGAGAAAAAAAAAAGCTATCGTTCTGAGCTACTGCTCAAAGGATGAGCATGGATGTGCACAATAAAATTGCCCGGAGACATGGGACACAAATCACTGAACCACTTCAAACTGTTCTCGTTGGCAGATGCCCTGATATTACCGTAACAACCTACAGGACCTTGGGATAACAAGACACAACTGCATACCCATGGGAGATAAGCTTAAGACGTGTGTGTGTAATCACTTATGTATACTCGTGGGGCCCCATCTCTTCAACATTCTCTACGACCATACATGTTCTTAAACTCCACAAAAACATTTCCACAATTACCATTTCCTTATTCAGTTCATTCCATTCATCTACCACCCTTATGCTATAAAAGCAGTGAACATTTTTTGACATGTTTCCCGCTTAATTTCATGTTGTGTCCTCTGGTTGTTCTATCCAAACATCTTTGGAAGAATGTGGTTAAAAATCTTAATGGCTGCAATCAGGTCAACTCTCCCCCCCCCCCCCCCCCCGCTCTCTCTGTGTCTCTGTCTCTGTCTCTGTCTCTCTCTCTCTCTCTCTCTCTCTCTCTCTCACTGGCGGTCATATCTAAGGCCTCTATACCCCATCTCCGAAACTCATCTCTTTTATTTCTGGCACCATCTTTGTTGCTCTCCTCTGGTCCTTCTCTTCTTTGTTGGCTCTTTGTGTGGTGTGTGGTCTCTCTCTCTCTCTCTCTCTCTCTCTCTCTCTCTCTCTCTCTCTCTCTCTCTCTCTGTGTGTGTGTGTGTGTGTGTGTGTGTGTGTGTGCGTGCGTGCATGTGTGGCTAAAATGACAGACAGACAGACAGATATAGAGATGGTGTGTGTGTGTATGTGTGTGTGTGTGAGAGAGAGAGAGAGAGAGAGAGAGAGAGAGAGAGAGAGAGAGAGAGAGAGAGAGAGAGAGAGAGAGAGAGAGAGAGAGAGAGAGAGAGATGAGTGGCAGAAAGGCATATATATATTGATAAATGAAAACATATATACACACACACACTTCTCTGCCTATGTGAACAGAAAATCTGGAGTTACTCCCAATATTTACGTACAGAGCGATGCTCATCCACGGGTAAACCAGGAAGGCAGCAGCAACCACCTCACTGAGCTCGTCAACACCCGACAAAGACTAAAGGAACCATGGCAGGTCGCTCTTCAACCCTGCAGCCGGTGCGGTGAACGAACGAGACCCAAGTCTGGCTCCCCCGGACTTCGGAAAGGCCACTGGCAGTAACCCTGTGTATTACTCTACGGCTACACACTCGTATGACCTCCATCCCGGTAAAACTTCACGTATACAAGACAGCTTTCCTTAAACAGTTTACAGTTAACCCACCGTTCCATCATAGATCAAAGAAAACTGTTAGGACAGCTCCTCTCCACAAGAAAGGAGTAAAGTGATTAAAGAAGAAGAAAAAAAAGCGGGTCAGTTCCACTAACCTCACAAGTCAAGTTCTTTTAAGAACTTAAGAAGTAATAAAACAGATATTACTTTTTCACCCGACGACCTACATATTCTAGAAGGACTACCCTCACCCTCACAGTTCCACTACGATTCTGACACGATCCTTGTGGCCGTCGAGGACTATCAGGAGCTGATGACTTCGCGAAGACGCCCGCACTACGCCAGACCACAGGCAACGGCGGCACATGCAGTGCACGCAAGAGTGAAGAAAAAACAACCTCACATCGTTTGATCTTTAGATTCCAGAGAAACAGCCTTATTACTAACCTACCTGTAGTGCTAAGAGCTCTGTCCGCAGGGATACTATGCTTACTCCCCTATTACATACTCTCAACGTCTACTATACCTGAAACTCACACGCTATGCACAGAGACGCCTACCTACCCAACTCTTCCGAGGCCCAGAGCATCGGATACCTACAGTCAGACTTCGAGTCGAGTCTTCCAGTGGGCTTTGGGAAAAAAACCCACTAACTTGTTAAAGAGAGACGACAATTCGAGCTCACCCGGTGTGGACGAAATCAAGAAATCAATGACATACCTAACGTGAGAGGTAGCTGTCAGGCCTGGTGCATAAGTGGGGAGAGATGTTCGTGGAAGATGCGAGCTCGATCATGAACGAGCTTGCCTTCACACACACAGAACGCGACAAAGGAACTGCCGAATCATGGCAGATGACGGGGCTGGGTACTGGGAACTGACACCCAGGAAGCGAAGCCGCTGATGATAGCATTTTTGCTCCCGCCTGGGCAACTGCCGTGTTAACGTCAACAAGCAGACACCATAAAAAAAAAAAAAACGGATGCGATGGAACATCTTCGAAAGTCTTTTTTTTTTTTTATGCTGAAAGTCTTTCTCTTTAATTGGCAGAAGTGATACAACGAGTATAAGAATTACAGGGACGATTAAGAGCTCTTGATTCACTCTTTTAACTCCGCTCTGAAGCATCATGCCTCATACACAAGGAAGTTAGTGTAAGACCCACTCCGTAACACACGTCTGGAAAACCTCCCCTGCCAGGATCATTGACCAAGTGGAGGAGGAGGATAACGTCCCACACTGGCGGAGTCCACGACTAGTGAACCTGCTGCTGGCATCAGTGCCCGTGCTCTGCCCGCACCACTGCACCGGCAGAGGTATATTACTCAGTATCTTCCAGCGCGCATCAAGCCCCAGCAACCTGGATGCGTAAGACTTGCAAAACGAAGGCTGAGGATAGGCCAAGAAGCCCACATTAGGCATACGTAAGCTAAGCTGTGTACATACACGTATATACAGTATATACACACGTACGTGCATATTTTCTATCTGTGAAATATTCAAATACACAAATTAAATCCGAATATCGAGTGTATTCGATCACTAAGATAACACATGTGAGGAGAAAGTGCTACCATCTGTAATGCTGCCCTTACCGTGGGCGGAGGAGGCAGGCTGCCCGGGCTGGCTGGCGGTCGGCCGGAGCGCCTCGCGTAATATGTAAATCTTAGCCACACGTGCGCGGGTCAGAGCCGGGGGTCCTGCCTCACGAACAACCCACCCACACAATGACACCGCCTGTTGCGTGTGTGTGTGTGTGTGGGGGGGGGGGGGGGATGTTGGGGAGGGTCAGGCCATCGCCGCTGACCCCGCCGTTATCTGGTGTGACCCCTGCAGAGGAAGGGGGATGACCTACTTCAGCCACCTCCCTCACCACCACAACTCCATGGCTCTACGCCTCGCCATCCACACCTACTCCACCATCCCCCGACCACTCCATCATCCCCACCTACTCCACCAAAGACGAAAAAAAAATTAATGTCTCCTTATCCGTCTATTCATGAGCAAAAATGATCTATATTTCTCCACAAATTGCGTTTCATCCTATGACGCTGGTCCGCAGGCAGCCCCGTGATCCCCACACAGCCATGGTGTGGTCTTCACCCTCACGACGTAACGCGACAATAAAATATGTTCCTTTGGGACCTGCCCAGTGATGCTATCAGGTGGGTTATGCCCGGGTGGGCGGGTGGGTCGTGGCGCCCTGGTCTGCATGGTGCTGGCAGACCCCAGCCACCCAGGGATGGTCTCTGTCTCTCACTCTCCACGAACCATCCCAGTAACAACTCACACTGCACCAACCATCGCCTGTAACAACTCATAACCATCCCTGTAACAGCTCAAACTGCACCAACCATCGCCTGTAACAACTCATGACCATCCCTGTAACAGCTCAAACTGCACCAACCATTGCCTATAACATCTCATACCACATACCCTCACAACATAACGCATCCTCCCCCTCACAGCATGATCCATCCACCCTCACAATCCTGTTCTTGCACTAAACATGAGTCTAACATTTCCCAATGTAGAAGACATTACCATAAGAAGTCGCTTTGGAAACGTAGACTTTGCCCTGTCGACGAAAACGTGAGCTTGAAAAGAAATATCTTCCAGATAACTGAGTAAATGACATTTATTACCTTATCTTTCCCACTTCCTGATGGGGCAACACTGGCGGCTTGTGGCGAAACACAACCTCCTTCGGACCAGTGCAAATCATACGGTTAGAATTACTTTCTATGATGAATGGGCGAGTGATGAAGCCGTTGCCACATCTGCAAATTCACCACCACCCAGTGACACGACCCAACATCGCTAGCCACTACGGGGCAGTGGCCTTCAACGTCTCTTTGCCCTGAAGTTCTAAGAGTCTTAATCACTTCCTAATATACGAGCGACGAACTGACGTGTGAAAACGTTAGGCTTCCTCCAAAATTCGTGAATACTTTCCCTTCTGTCTCTCCTTTTTTTTTCCCTTTAATTCATCGAAGTATATTTCAATTAAGGCCCGGCCTTGATGTGCGACTTCTGTCCGTGACTGGAGCCTCCAACGAGAGAAAAACAAAAGCGCGGGCGGTGTACACCAGGAGGGCGAGGTGAGGGTGAGTAGACCAGGAGGGCGAGGCAAGGGTGAGTAGCAATCCCCATCACCAGGCGAACCTCACCTCCCTCACACGGGCCGGGACTGAACTCGGAGTAACGCTCACAGGATGAGCATGGGGTGCACAATACACTTGCTGTGGACAACGGCAGAAATCAATCATACTAAAGTGACTGACGTCGGACTGAAACGATGTAAAACGGGCACTAATAATCGTCCATTACACATGCTAGGTGACAGCATGACATGGTGTAACGAATACATAAAGTGGGGCTGAAACTCGACCTTGGAACTACATGTAATGAATACATGGGACCCTCATCAGCCCACCTCTGTAACTCGCCTCATACCCACTTGTATCTGTATACCTCTATACCCTCTAGCCTTGTCGTGTGACTGTTACGTTTCGTCCCAGCCATAGCTGGCGAGCTGAGTATAGAGAGGGATTAAACCTAGAACTACATCCCACATCTCTCCACCCCAGATTCCCTACCACAGCACGGCACACGCTGCGTCGTCTGTCTGCCACGCTCGGAGGACACGCACTACCCTGAGACGCGCAGCAATAACAGGAGCACGACCACTAGCATGGACAGCAGCAGCGGTACTAGCAGTTAGCAACACCAGCAGCGGCACTAGCAGTAGCAACAGCAGCAGCGGTACTAGCAGTTAGCAACACCAGCAATGGTACTAGCAATAGCAACAGCAACAGCGGTACTAGCAGTAGCAACAGCAGCAACGGTACTAGCAGTAGCAACAGCAGCAGCGGTACAAGCAGTTAGCAACAGCAGCAGCGGCACTAGCAGTAGCAACAGCAGCAGCGGTACTAGCAGTAGCAACAGCAGCAGCGGCACTAGCAGTAGCAACAGCAGCAGCGGTACTAGCAATAGCAACAGCAACAGCGGCACTAGCGGTAGCTGCAACACCACCACCACCACCACCTAGCAGTACGAAAAACAGCAGTTCCAACCACCCTGATGCCCAGTGTTGGCTCTCGTCCAGGGAATAATCATTGCCACAAGTAACCTCACATAATACAGAGTGAGTCATCTGCACAAACACAGACCACTTACTGTCCACACGGGCAGATGATCCCTGTGTCTTATTATACCGTCATTCATCATAACTATCTGGCGTTACTTTAAGTATAGTTACGACGGTCTTGGGACTATTCTTTAACCTTCACGACCTAGTCTAACAAGGTGTTTGATATTCCGGCGCTTCTTCGTCTAGGGTATGCTGTGCAACCTGGCCGGTCTGGTTCAGGCGTCCGTTTTCTTTTTTTTTTAATAGACGTGCAGGGGCGTCCCATATATACGTGCCGGTAGCAGGACGACGGGACGTAAGACTTCACCTGGCATTGATGCTATCCTCTATAAATGTTTCCTTGATCATTCCTGCTCTACAGTGGACATAAGGCTATACATAACTCGACCCAGTCTGTCATCACACAAATGAAAATATTTAAAAATTAGGGATTAGGATTTATAATACTTCAATTGTTTATTCTCTCATGTTTACTTTTTAATGAGTAATGTTTTATCACTTCTAGCCTGAAGGTGGGGGTGGGGTGTTCTTAACCTAGGGGGAATAATGGTAGATCAGGGGGGGATAAGGCTTTTGAATCTAAATTTTCTACGTAAAATGAATACTGATTCTACCTTTTGGATTCCAAACTTTCATGGGGAAAATATATCACAAGCGACGACATGATCAATTTACTAATCATCAACAAAATTTAGACATACGTCGTTTCTTACCAGAGAACTGTCCTGGGGAGTGAAGGTCGGGGGTGATAAAACATATGGTCTAGGAATGACAAAAATTGGGAAATTGTGAGGGAAGAGAGAGAAAAAAGAGCTTAAGAACGGTCGTCGTCCCCTGAGCGCGCCACACAGATGTCTCCCCATAGACGCAATCGTGCGCGCGCGCCACCCGTGTTGCTGCTGTGATGCAGGCAGGACCTTTGTCAATCATGACGCGCCGGCAACATCTTCCGTCCCTTGCCTGGTGGCGTTACCACACGGTGACAGGTCGGTCGGCAGAGACCAGGTGCAGCGAACACTGTCATAACTGGTCTTCCCCTCATCCCAAGCTGAAAGTTCCCAGAACCCAACCGGTCTTCCTCCATCCGCGGAAACCGAACAGTTCCAGCTGGATTCTCCAGCCATGGGGGACGGGTCACCCCGCACCATCGCTCTACGTCTTTGACGCGAGAAATGAACGATCCACTTTGCAGCGAGTGCGAGAGAAAATTATGGTACAAGGAAAAGGCATGCAAGAGATTATTTGGACAAGAGAACACTCGGGTGATGATCCGAGGCCACTTGACGACTTCTGTGAAGCTGGTTCACTCACTGTTCTCAGATCTTATAGATACGTCGCAAGCGCGTGACGTGTAACGAGACACCAGGAGTCGAACGTCTATCATAATACACGTAACAGAATGGTTTGGTTTCACGTCAGAATAAGTAATGGCTGGTAGGTGATAAGGGATAGGAATTTACATCGAGGTCTCTGATAAACACTGATGTACAGATTATGTGAAGTACAGTGTCATAAAAAAAAAAAGAAGATAATCTCTTTATCATGAAGGCCCGTAACACTGGTCTGATATAATGAAGAAGAGACGTCAGACGGAGGCAAGAGGAGGTTCCCTGTTCCAACAGAGTTGACTGGGCGGGAATAACTCACGTCACACACACACACACACACACACACACACGTCACTCATGGTCGCATATAGTCAGGCACAACCAAGGTGTGTGTCCCTAGTCCCTGACCTTTGCGCTCCGTCCTAAATGGGACTTGTTAAGCTCCTGAGAGAGAGAGAGAGAGAGAGAGAGAGAGAGAGAGAGAGAGAGAGAGAGAGAGAGAGAGAGAGAGAGAGAGAGAGAGAGAGAGAGAGAGGAGACCTACACTCTGGACAGCATACACACAGGTGTATTCAGTGAGTGTGCCGGGCGTGGGAGAGGCCGGCGTGAACCAGTGTCCCACTTTATGGCAAAGTCTCCAGGATTTATTGCCACTTTACTGTGAAAGTTGTCAGGGCGCGTGAGGAGCGCCACTGGGAAGTGCTCATCATCCTCAGGTAGGTCTGCGGCAAACCCACACTGTCGTATCTCACGTCTTACAGACCGACGGGTGACGAGGCAGCGCGTGAGGTCTCCCTCCAGTACTTCGAGTACGCACCACCACTACGAAGACCTAACCACACTACAACCGTGTGACACTCTCGTGTACACACCGGCTACCCTTGTACGAGAGAGAGAGAGAGAGAGAGAGAGAGAGAGAGAGAGAGAGAGAGAGAGAGAGAGAGAGAGAGAGAGAGAGAGAGCACTCTTTCAGCTCCCGCCGCCGCCCTAACACAAAGAAGTGGATCATAAATGAAGTTCCGTAAACCAATGCCTACCATGTTTCATGCTAAATAATACCTCAAGATGATGGGTACAGTTCCCCCCTCCACGCACTGCAGTTCCCGCGTGGGTCGTGAGGTGACCGTCACACAGCGTGGCCAGCTCAGTATTCAAATTTCTACAAGTCTCCGTCCCTCCCTCCCGCGGGGTTTGTTTGGATCGTCCGCTGGGGCGACGGTCGCGGGCACCAGGTCATAGGGATTGAGGAGGAGACTCAGGTCCTACAACAGGTCATAGCTGGGGGGCGAGGAGTACCAGGTCCAGCACCAGGTGATGGCTAGAGGTATGACCCAGGTTCCTGGACGCAGGTTATATGCCTTCACAACCATCATGACATGGGAGAGAGAATCATCAAATATCATAAGCGAATATTGATCACTCAGTTGTCACACGGAGAACCAGGTGGTAAGGGGAAGTGGTGGCAGGCGACCTCAGGTCTATCACTACTATCACACCCTCCTCACCACACCAGCATACACCCACCCTCGACCACACACCATACACCACCCCTCACCTCATCACCATACACCACCCCTTACCACACCACCCCTTACCACACCACCCCTCACCACACCACCCCACCATACATCACCTCGCACATTATTTAAGATTTCATGTCGCTCTTGGGGAGGCATGGTGGACTCTAAACATTTCTTGAGGCCTAATGTTTCCATTTCGGTTTCTTTCAAGAGACAAAAGTTAGTATCATATCTCCACATACACACTGTGGATTGCCCCGGAGGTGGTGGGGACAGCTTCCACGGTGGAGGTGGGGACGGTACCACAGGGGTGGAGGCAGGCAGAGGGGCGCCACCCTTGACCACTGCGGCCACCACAGGCCAGGTGAGGTTCAAGGACAAGGAAAAGTAAACAACCTCGCCATGTGTGCCTTATGACCGAGATAATAGACGCCGAACCGAGCGTTCCTCTTATCTACCCGGCCAAATCCACGTATAAATACACCAGCACCGGTCTTTGCTGTGAATGAGCATGTGTCCCCACACGGGCGTGTCTGTGTGTATGTGGAGAGGGAGAGAGAGAGAGGGAGAGAGCCACCCACAGGATGTGGGCGGGCGGAGGAAGAGGGAGGGAGGGCAGTAGGGACGGGTCTACAAGGTCACTTCGCCTTAACCAGGAACTATTTGTCAGGAACCATACAGACCAGTGGGCCGGCCAAGACTCCCGCCAGGGGTCTTGGTATCTTGCCCCAGTTGTTCCCGCCGGCCTCTGGGTAACGACTCCTGTGGTCAGCTCTGGCCGCCACACTCCTCCCTCAATGAAAGTTCACTCCCTCAGGTTCCCCAACACACTGACCTGCCTCTTGAGAGAAGATGGAAGAAAGTCTTCGGTATCAAGGTGTATGAAGGAGAGAGTAACCTCCATAACTTCCTAGACTCCTGAGACACACGACTGAGGGAGGCTTCCTGCGCCACATGATGACTGAGGGAGGTCTCCTGCACCACATGATGACTGAGGGAGGCTTCCTGAATCACATGATGACTGAGGGAGGTCCCCTACATCCCATGACGATTGAGGGAGGTCTCCTACATCACATGATGACTGAGGGAGGCCTCCTGCACCACATGATGACTGAGGGAGGTCTCCTACATCACATGATGACTGAGGGAGGTCTCCTGCACCACATGATGACTGAGGGAGGCTTCCTGAATCACATGATGACTGAGGGAGGTCCCCTACATCACATGACGATTGAGGAAGGCCTCCTGCACCCATGATGACTGAGGGAGGTCTCCTACACCACATGATGACTGAGGGAGGCTTCCTGAATCACATGATGACTGAGGGAGGTCCCCTACATCACATGACGATTGAGGGAGGCCTCCTGCACCCCATGGTGACTGAGGGAGGTCTCCTACATCACATGATGACTGAGGGAGGCCTCCTGCACCACATGATGATTGAGGGAGGTCTCCTACATCACATGATGACTGAGGGAGGCCTCCTGCACCACATGATGATTGAGGGAGGCCTCCTGCACCACATGATGACTGAGGGAGGCCTCCTGCACCACATGATGATTGAGGGAGGCCTCCTGCACCACATGATGACTGAGGGAGGCCTCCTGCATCAGATGACGACTGAGGGAGGCCTCCTACACCACATGATGACTGAGGGAGGTCTCCTGCACCACATAATGACTGAGGGAGGTCTCCTGCACCACATAATGACTGAGGGAGGCCTCCTGCATCAGATGACGACTGAGGGAGGCCTCCTGCACCACATGATGACCGAAGGAGGCCTCCTGCATCACATGACTGAGGGACGCCTTCTCACTACATGAGAAAGTTGGCCACAGGTTAGTATCGTCTCTAGCCACCCACTTAGTGAGCACCTCACGTGCCGACATACATTACCTGGCGGTGCTCCGTCAGGCAGGCGGTGCTGGTGCAGCTGGTGGCAGTGCTATGAACGCAGAAGGAGGCGTTACAGGCAGGCATGCAGACACCAGATGGTAGTACCAGTGCTATCGGACTATGCTGAAGGGAAGTAGACGGCCGCATAAGGCACCAGCAACATGATGTTCAGGAAACCTCGGGTTAGGCGGACGACTTGGTGGGCCACCTGGCAACACCTGCATCGTGTAGAATGCTGCAACTGGCCACCATGGCCTTGGCCAACACCGGCCATGCTGGCCTAGCCCACCACAATCAACTCTTGCTAGCAATTCTCAAGAGAAATCACAATTTCCAACCTTCAAGACGTATAATTCATGATGTAAAACTCCTAATAAATGTGTGTGTGTGTGTGTGTGTGTGTGTGTGATTACCCATTTGTAACATTACCTACCTGTACTGTATGGGATGTGGTTCTCACGCCCGCGAGGCCACTCTGTTTCTTGTACTTTCTCTCATTGTTACATTTTTGTATGCTGTCCACATTCGCCTCTCATACCTCAGTAAATTCCATTTATCCACCGCTCGTGTACCGTAAAAGTAATTCTTCCTCACATCTCTTATAACAAGTTTGGTCTTCCTGTTGTTGCCTCTGGTGGTGTTATTCCTACATCTCTCAGACAACTGTCCACTGTCTTCATCATCAAAGTGATGTGTGTGTGTGTGTGTGTGTGTGTGTGTGTGTGTGTGTGTGTGTGTGTGTTTAACTATTTGTACAGAACATGAAGGGGAGCTCTACACTCGTAGGGCCTCATATGCTGTGGTGAAGCAGTCTCCTCCACCAGTTCACCTGTGGCGGGGCAGCCTCCTCCTTCAACCCTCCACCTGAGGTGAGGTAACCTCCTCCAACAGTTTACCTGTGGTGGGGTAGCCTCCTACACCCATCCACCTGTGGTGGGTAGCCTCCTCCACCCGTCCACCCCTGGTGGGGTAACCTCCTCCACCAGTCCACCAGTGGTGGGGCAGCCTCCTCCACCCGTCCACCTGTGGTGGGGCAGCCTCCTCCATCCGTCCACCTGTGGTCGGGCAGCCTCCTCCACCAGTCCACCTGTGGTGGAACAGCCTCCTCCACCAGTCCATCTGTGGTGGGGCAGCCTCCTCCACCAGTCCATCTGTGGTGAGGCAGCCTCCTCCTCCACCCGTCCACCATTGTGTCGCCACATTACTCACTCTGGCGCCTTCCTCAGAACACCTCCTCCTTCCCCTAGCGCCCCATCTGCCCCTCTCACCCTCCACCCATACACTATGTAATTTACCCCACCATTATTCCCAGACAGATAAAAAATGACCGCCTTCTTAGGGCGAGAACCAGTGCCCCCGTCTCCGCCAGACGTTAAGGATGGCTGTGTGGTGATGTCCTGTGTTCGGGTACGAGGAAGATGTAATAAACCCAGTAGGATCATTTCCCTCTTGGTCTTGATCTTATCAAGGCAGGGGATGATAACGCTATACAACACTGTTCGTGCCTCTCTTGTAATAATACCAATAACAACAACGCAATTAACCCATATAGTAACACTCGTAGATATGGTACAACGTATGCACACACATATCGCATTTATATACAAGCAAAGAACTCAATAATAAATGTCCTAAGGAGGATAACATAGGAGGAGTTTGCTGAAATAAGAGAATTGAGTTCCGGTGAAAGGTTATCGAGGCCTTGAATTTGTGTCCACCACGGGAAAAAAAAAGAGAAGAGTAAGGAGTGACTCGATCACAACCCTCAAAGTTTCCCAACCGGTTTGTTGATGTTACCAGTAAACAGTTCTTCGGGAGATGCAAACATATAAACAAAGACAAACCCAGATAAGATACTAAGCAAACAAAGACAAACCCAGATAAGATACTAAGCAAACAAAGACAAACCCAGATAAGATACTAAGCAAACAAAGTCGATAGAAAAGATATAAAGTAGTGGATGATTAGATTAAGTGATGACACTGCGAATACTGACGATATAAAAAAAATAAGTTTAAAAAGATGCATGATTAAAAAAAAAGTTCAAGAGATGGTGACCCCGCGAGTGTATAGAACTCCCTTCCTGTATCGTACAAAGAGCTCAAACATGTGTCCTATATACAAGCACGAGCACACAGGAACAACCTGTGGTGCAAATTGAAGAAAAAAAATGTCTAACAGAAAAAAATCTTCCAAAATGGGTGAGGGAATTAAGTATGTCGGGGCAAGACCACAAGTCACGCTGGAAATACTTGGTCACCTGCAAACTAACTAACGCTCAGGTTAAACACGGGTAATGAATGCACTGAGGCTAGGGTAAAGTCCGGGTCAGGAGCAGCAGCATCAGTGTTGGGGGGGATCACCTGGTTCTTGGCGGAGGACCACTGAGCAGCACAAAGGAAGAGGCCACCATGGTCAGCTGGGGGGGCCCATGGTCAGGGGTCCAGAAGGGGGGGGGGGGGAATCATGGCCCTCCGGTACACGGCCGAAGAAGGACCACGGACCAAGGGTCCGGCAGGGTCATGGGTCAGAGGTAATGCCCGGGACTCCCTCCTTTATAAACACACCAGAACGTTATCACAAAAGCGTAGTCTCTCGTTCCGGGGTCATGTCTGGTGCACTCGGAGCGTCTCTTGCCGACCGCTCTGGCGGCGGGGGGAAAAAAAGGAAAAAAAAAAGAAGGAAAAGAGATACTGTCCAGTACCGTAACTTCACATTAAAGGCGGCAACGTGCAGTGCGTGTGTGACCTGGGCATTAACGCTGACCTCCTGCTTCAACAGCGAGATTGACAAAGTATGGCAACTCTGGAGTACGAAAGAAGAAAGACTACAATTACTATTAACTATCTAAAAGTCTAACCTCAGCTGGAGCTACTGTTATCGATATCTACCCACTTCATGAAGAACTGGAGAGAGTAATCTTGTTCCCCGATCGTTATAATCTAGATGGACACAAGAGCTCGGCGAGGCGAAGACTCCGCCAGTGAAGACACTGGAGACACTGGCACAGCTTCTTTTCCTTCCTCTCCGATGACACATCGGCCACAGCTGATAACCAAGCGAGTGGCGCAGTACTGAACACTCACTCCTACGGCACGGATGGTCTAATCAAGCGACCGATGCCCGTGCAGACAATATACTCCAAAGTTTAACAACGATGGGAAAGTGAAGTATACAGCTGGCATGGCTTGGGGGAGGGGGGTTGCAGCGACAATATGTGCGGTCTTAAGTGATATCTTAAAACACCTGAAGGTGTCCAACGTTTTCAGACTGCTGGTTATAACTTGACGATGAAGGGAAGGGCATCTACAGTCCTGGGCAGTCATAGACCCAGAGATTTTCCCTCTCTCCACCAGTGTCGAAAAACCACCAATTCCTCCGCAACGCTGTCTCTCTGGGCCTCGTAAGATCACAGTCATTCCAGATAGCGTCCACCACACGGTACAGGATATGTCTAACCACTTCATCCTTTGGAAAGTCTTGCCTCAGATGCTGGACACATACGCTAACTTTACTGGTGTAAACAGGTCTCTCGTCATGTAATTAGTTATATAAATTTCCACCAATGTGACCCAGCAGTGCCTGGACGACACCTTTGGTACACTTCGTGTCCGTGCCACCGTCCACACCCCAAGGGCAAGACGTCACGATAAACACTATAATCACACCTACTGTCACAATGATCCTATGGCGCCTCCTGCTAAGCTTTCTAAGCCTTTACACCGACCTGATCCTTTACCTAAGACAGGAGACTATCAAAATAGCTGTCTCCTATGAGCAGCATGGGTGACGGATCCTTTATATAAAGAGATAAGAGATCAACTCTCTGTTATTGCCACTTACAAAATGTGTGAATATTACAATCGAGAAGTAATTACAAATGCCCATGATAAGCCGTGGGAATACGCCTGAGGCACTTCCTCCACTCGCACTTCAGTTTATTAACGTCATCACTGAGATCATATAGTTCCCAGCTACAGGCCCGGGTGTTGGATAGTGAATATCAAACACAGAAAGTCGACAGCAAGCGTCAGGAATCAGGATGGCCAAATTCATGGATGATCACCCTGGAACTTACACACGTTTTCTTTAGTGTCCAAAAAAGAAAGGAAAAAAAAAAATCTCAAATAGACACTTTGGTTCACAGAAGATGGCTTACAGGTTTCCCATGTTTCTTCACGCAATAAAACTTTTTCTTGCTAATTCCAGTAAAATCTTTTCTTGCTAATTTTATCCTTTACTGTTTCAACAACAGACGACGAGGAAATAAACCATCATTACAACATACGAGGCAAAATCCATCACTACACCAGATGAAGCAAAAACCATCACTGCAACAGACAAAGCAAAAACCATCACTGCAATAGACGAGGCAAAAACCATCACTGGACCGGACGAGGCAAAAACCATCACAGTAACAGACGAGGCAAAAACCACTTCAACAGATGAGGCGAGAACCATCACTGCAACAAAGCAAAAACCATCACTGCAACAGACGAGGCAAGAACCATCACTACAACAGACAAAGCAAAAACCATCACTGCAACAGACGAGGCAAAAATCGTCACGCCCAACAGAAAGTCATCTCTAGCAGCTAGCCTGGGGTCGTAAACTGGAGGTGTACGCGACATTCCATCTCTCTCAGATGTCTATCATTTTCATGGCAGGAGCCTGGGAGTCAACCACCACCAGCAAATCACCACTAAAGCCCGTGTTACTGACACATGACCAATCTACATGACGGCCACGTTTACAAGACCTCAGCTCTAATCCCAGATCAAGATAAACAAAAGTGAGTAGCATTAACAAGGGCCATAACCGTATTCAGAAGCATTCAGATACTACGTTAATTCACATCACAGATCCTTCACTAGGCCAGTGGAACACGATCAAATGATAATACGTACCAGACTGGCCCTGAGGACATCCCAGATCAAGATAAACAAAAGTGAATAGCATTAAGAAGGGCCATAACCGTATTCAGAAGCATTCAGATACTACGTTAATTCACATCACAGATCCTTCACTAGGCCAGTGGAACACGACCAAGTGATCATACGTACCAGACGGGCCCTGAGGACACTACGCTTCGCTCTTATACGGTCCTCACGATGTCCAGCGATACACACACGACTCTCCCATTGTCCATCTACGACTCCCTACGGGGCGAACAATGTTCCCTCTCGCGGCATTTTCTCTCATGCCACCGACAAGACTCAGTTCCCACGGTGCTTCGAGAAACATCGTTCGGGAGACGAAACCCATAAAAATTCACAGCGTTTCTAAAATAACCGGACTCAGAGGAAGGATTCACCGTATTCCTTTAGTTCAACACACGTTCGCTTTGCCAGACACGAACCTACATGAAAAAAAACACACCCAGTATAACACACACATTCGTTCCCGAGGAACCCGACCACAGGGGAAACGTCAGGAGCGTAACATAAGCAGGAGCCACGCGGGTCGGACGATCCCACACTTGGCGTGCGTCCTGGTGAGGCAACTGCTGCAATCCAAGATCCTATCCTTCAAGAGTGGGCCATCAGCCAGCAACAAGTGAACAACACACTTCGTATCTCTGGAGGAGTTCAGAAGCGTGGACACTCCTTTGAGAATCAAGGCAAACGTTCCAGCGCATCTGGGGAACAGCATGACAAAGATACAAGACACACAAGGTATGATATTACAAGCTCATGGGTCGGTGGGCTTAGTTCTCCTTAACCACCGATGGTGTTGGGTGTAAGGCAGCTTGCCTGGGGTCAGCTCTGTGGTCGTCACAGTAAAGATTCGAACAGGAGCACTGATGATAGAATTCTAAGAGTCACCCTCGATACGAAGTGTTCCAGTCTTCAATAGACACCGTAAAAGGGCTTAGGAAATAACTAATGCACGGACAAACTATCAATCGACTGATCTATCTATCTATATCTAAAGAACCAACTGGGAATGGACCTGAAAATGGACCTGGGTTGTTCTATGTCGTCCCGGTCACCATCATGCATTCAGAAGAGTGAGGCATGCCTCCGGCGCCTGGCCGTGGCCAGTACGAGGCCGAATCATCCAGTGTGTAGCGAAACTGTCAACCAACTAGTGAGAGGCGGGACAACTATGTGGGCCAGTCTTGTTGGCCGTTTCCCACACTCGTACTTTCTCCCACCTATCATCACTTCACCAACTGTTCGCTTAAAATAGTATACCATTTCCAGCAGCCAGCCAGTCAGCCTATACTAACACCAACGTCTCGTGCCTCCTCCTTTCGTAAAGGATAGAGTATATAATAGCTGCACAATATGGGCAAATATCAGCATATAAAGAATGACGTACATTGCGTTCATCCGTTCGATTGCCAGCACTATATTTCTGCTTGTTCTAGCGCCTGAGAGAAGGCAAAGAAAGGCTCAGGAAAACACAAAATGGAGCCACGAGAATCCTTCTTTGCTCTCCGTGAACAACAAAGGTTCTAAACATGGGGAATGAACTTGGTTTTCCCGGTATCCCACTGGGATCCAAATGCTTGGCCAAACGCAGCATAATCCGTGCACAAAAGGCCTCCTAGACTTTCAACTCAGATGGGAGACATCCATCTTGATAACTTACCACGAGTGGTATTGGGCTCAGAATATTGGTCAGTCATGAACTCTACCATGTGAGACAGATGGTGCACTACCCTACTCCATGGCGGGAAATTAACCTCCTGTGACATCACCGTTCCCATCCTTTCACCCAAAGTCTTTGTTCCCTGAACACAGTCAGAACTGAAACTGAGTCAAATATGACGCCCACTACTTACACTGGCACCACCACCACCACTGAACACATTCTCTTACAAATTGTATACAAAGACGGGTCTCTCCGACAGACTACAGTGGCTGCCGGCAGCGTTGTCTGGTGTTCCACACACACACACACACACTGACGGTTCCTGTCTAGAATGGAGAGTCCAGGGTCGATAACTGGACATTCACACTCCACACACAACTGTTTGCCATTCTCACTGACCTCAAATTTGCTTATATTCCTGGGAAAGACACTCGCTACGTTTTAGCCCACTCCCTTTCCCCCCGGCAAACTGCATCACACCGCTCCCTTCAGCATGACTAATATGCTCGTGTCTGGACCACGACGCAGGTAAAATAATATCATCCACGGCTGAGCTGGAGTGCAGTGCCTCCGGATTCCCTCACACACACACACACACTGGGTTCACCATGTACGATAAGACTTGACGAATTAGCAAAAACTTATTCGTCGAGGGATGTAACTGATTATAACATGGGTTTACCCGAGAGAAGCACAAGAACAATTATTCTGATAGATCCTGAAGAAAATCTTGTGGATTCGGAGTGGAATCCAACACAAGGAGATCTGATCCCAATCATAATACCACGGAGGAACCAAAATACATTCATGTGACTCCCCTAACAGGATCAGCAGACAGAGACACCTTGATGCTGATGCTCCTAAATTCAAGCTGGATTACAGATACTCATGGGAGTTTACCCCCTCCTGCAGATGCGTAGCAGACCAAAGGTAAACTCTGCCTCTCCTGTATATGCGTAACAGACCAAAAGTAAACCCTGCCTCTCCTGTAGATGCCTAGCAGACCAAAGGTAAACTCTACCTACTGTAGATCTCTCCCGTAGATACCTCGCAGACCAGAGGTAAACTCTACCCCTCCTGTAGATGCTCAGCAGACCCTGCAACACAATGTAGTACGTGACTGGTGTAACATCAGTGAAGTTACCAGAGGTGATTCCTCCCGAAAGAACGTCATCCATAAGTTCAATGTTCAGTGTTCTACTCGACGTATCTGAGAGCGCAATAACTCTTACACAGAAGTTTTCACGTGAACAACTTGTTGAATAATGCAATCACTGTTGTTCAGCCCGTATAAACGGGTCATGTATTATGTAACTTGTTATGTAACTTCGTCGTCGTAACTTATATCACTCAACCATTCGAGGCTCAGACCTCTTGGACCTTCAGTGTATTCGGAAGTCCTTATCTGCGTCACTGTCCACAGAATGGACAAGAATACACAGCAGACTCAACACTCTGGCGGCCAAAATCAGAACCAATATCTCTCTTGGTGAGGTCTTCTGGGGTCTTATTCTTCTTCCCCCACAGTCTATCTGAGAAACCATCGCAAAACTTCGGCTTTAAGAACATGATGAAATTTTCAGTAAATATTAATCCCGTAAAATATATGAATTTCCATATTTTTTCAGGTATTTCAATTTTAGTAAATCATTAAAAAAAATAATGGGAGGCGCTAGATAAGACGGCACGGGCAAATGAATGCCTTAACCATAGCTGTCTCACATATACTACACACACACACACACACACACACACACACACACACACACATGCTGATAACCACGAGGAAAAAATGAAACACGATAAGTTCCCGAGTGCACTTACGTGTAATGATCACATCGTCAGGGGAGACACAAGAATGAAATAGAAGTCTTCTATCTGCGAACTATTGCAATATCATATATATATATATATATATATAAATCAGTCTGTCAAGTACTCATTAAGCTATCAGCCTCAAGGGAAACATGAACAGCTGGATTGACTGTGAGCAGAGACGACCGCAGCTAAGAATCGAACCCGGGCGGGTCCCTGGATGAATTGACAGTCAGCAGCACGAAGCACTACATCATGAAACCCCACGGTCAAGCTGGCTGCTCCTGCTGATCAATACTCACACGATCAGACATCCAACACATCTATGTTCCCCTTCAAGGACAACACTGCCACCGACATATCAACACGTTTGTTTGGCTGAGGTCCAGGCGAGTTAGATCATGAAGGTTCCTGCAGGAGGCATGGACCCCGTGAGCCAGCTCGGACACCCACCCTCGCCTCCCTACAAGCAAAACAACTTTCTCCACACGGGTAGACGAGTCTACATCTATCTCCCCCTACACATCTACCACACCCCCCCTCCCCTCTCACACGTACATCTACACATCCACATATCAACACATTTACCCAAAACATATTATCAGGGGTCGTTTACAAAATGGCGTCCTAGCTTCGTCTCTTCGATGTATATCAACTGACTGTTATATTTCTCTCTTGTGTCTCCCCTGATGATGTGATTATTACACGAAAGTGCACTTGGGAACTTTTCGTGTTTCATTTTCCCCGTGGACTCATAGGAATATATATATATATATATATATATATATATATATATATATATATATATATATATATATATATATATATATATATTGTTACGAAGACGTGTGTGTTTGTATCTATTTCTTATCAGGGCGAGGAGTGATGCTTGAGGCTGGCTCGGAGTTTCTGTCCACCCAGCATTTTACGAGAGTGTAACTACGCCGAGACTCTGGGACCCTCCAACCAATGAGAACTTCCCCTATATTTCTATAGCCAATCGAAATGTAAGGTTTATAGCAGCAAGGGCGAACACTTGTCTTCTGGTACCCACAACACCCGCTGAGACTTGATTCCTTTCTCTGAAGCCCAGCGAGGTGGGTGGTGTCCCCTGCTGTAAGTCCTGCTGTGTTGTAAGCCTGTAAGCCCTGCTGTGCTATAAGCCCGTTACCCTAGTGTTGTGCTGTAAGCCCGTTATAATTATCAGTGTAATGTTATCGAAGAACTGCCTTAGAGGAAAGAGAACTCCTGGCTTGAAATCTTATCTGGAATGTTAAGTCATGTACGAATGTTATCTTATGTTCAATGTTAAGCTCACTTTCAATGTTAACGTAATGTTTCATGCTTGATTTATGTGCCTATCTTTGTACACTTGAATTCTTTCATTATAAGCAGATTTAGTGTAATGCTGGTCTTTAATTCAATCCCATAACTTTATTATTGTGTTATCCTGAGTTGTGCCACTTGACAAATCTATAACGTCCTTGCAAAACAAGGACCAGTAGTATTTGTAACATATAAATTGGCGACCTTGCCAGGATATTTCTTGCCTTAGCGGAATCTCTTTCCTTTCGTTAATCATGTCGTTGACCAGCGACGCTGACGTTGACCAGTTCTGTGGATCTGAGCCCTCTCATGAGGACATCAAGTCTTTAACAAAGCATGAGTTGATGCTTATTGCAAATAGGTTAAAATTGAATTATGACCGGAAAGCTAGTAAAGTACAGTTGGAGACCTTAGTCATAAATCATTTTGCTAGTGAACAGATAGTAGATGCTGCGCCTGAGGTTGAAATTAGTGTCGATAATACTGCTCCATCAGTGACGTCGGCCGAAGCCTCGATTCCTCCCCATATCCCTAGTGATGATAATGTTGATCCCGAGTACTGGAGAATTCAGCTAGAGATAGCTAAGGTCAATGCACAAGCACAAGTGCAAGTACAGAAGGAGCAGACTGAACAAGCTAGGTTAGCCCTCGAACGTGAACAACTTAGACTTAACGCTTCACCATCAGAACCAGTGTCGTCTCGGTTGGGAGACTTACATCTCGTACCTAAGTTCGATGAAGATAATGTGGCTTCCTTTTTCCTTAAATTTGAACAGACTGCCCGTGATTGCTCTTGGCCGAAGTCAGCCTGGGTGACAGTTTTGCGGCCCCTTCTTTTTGGCAAAGCTGAATCCACATACACCGCGTTGAACGATGACCAGTGTGGTGATTATGAGGTCGTTAAGCAAGCAGTGATAAATTCTTATCATTTAAGTCCGGAAGCACATCGACTCAGATTTCGAAGTAAGCATAAGCGCCCTGATCAACCCTACCTAGATCACTTTTGTGAGAAGTACAAGTTAGCCGTGCGGTGGGTACGTTCTGCGGGAGCTTATATAGATGCTGAATCGGTCCTGAAACTATTTGTGTTCGAGGAATGTAAGGACGGTCTACCCCGTGATGTACGGCAGTACGTAATAACTAAATCAGCGAAGGATTTTGAGGAGGCTGGGAAACTAGCAGATGAGTACATGTTAGATGTCAAACTTGACGCGGGCAGGCATTCAAAGGGCTACGACGGCAGAGGGAGGACCAATGATTATGTAATCTCACCTGAATCTGCTACCTTGCCAGTAACTCATGAAAATCAGGGGAAATACTCCCAGAAAGTAAAGTTTTGCTCTCACTGTGGCAAGGCTGGGCACCAGGTGAAGGATTGCTGGGCTCGAGAGAAGGAATTTAGGGATTCTACCGTGAGTAGACCGGTGAATCTCGTCTCAACTTTAGGGCCACTTAGTAAAGTAGGTGAGGCTGTCCCTGCTCTTAAGGAAAAGAGGGGTTGCGAGAGTGTAGTTAAGGATCCGTTCTGTGGGAACTACAATGCGTTCCTGTCTGAGGGTTATGTTAGTAGATGTGGTGTACGACGAAAAGTAACCGTATTGCGGGATTCTGGTTCTCTGCAGTCCTTGATGTTGGATGGCTTGGTGCCGCGAGGAGAGTTTGGAGACCGAGTCTTGCTAGATGGACTGTCGGGTTCCGAGGAAGCTCCACTAGTCGATGTGAGGGTAGAAACAGATCTCTTCACGGGCCATGCTCTCATAGGGGTTGTAGATAGGTTGCCTGTCTCAGGTGTGGACTTTGTGTTAGGAAATGACCTAGCGGGTGGGAAGATGAACCCAATGCCGGTGTTGCCTACGGGCCCGGTGGAGTCCACGGAGGCAGTGCAGCTTGAGGAGCAGGTACCGGACCTATTTCCCGTATGCGCAGTTACCCGGTCCATGTCTGCTAAGAAAGCAAGTTGCAAGCCCCAGGAGACAGAGCGTGAGGCGGGAAAACTACAGTCACTGTCCGAGAGTGAGCCGAGTGAGGTGGAGCTCGCTGATACCTTCTTTGCTGAGCTAGGCACTGACCCCGCGTCGACGGATGAAACTGATGATTTGTCTAGTCAGAATCTGAAGAGATTACAGAGAGCCGAACCCGAATTCAAGGAATTGTTTGAGTCGGCTGAGGCATCGGCTGACGGTTATTACCTCCGGGATGGGTTGTTAATGAGGAGGTGGTGTCCAGTGTCATGTAATGGGGAAGACGAGGAGTGGCAGGCAGTTCACCAGGTTTTAGTGCCGCGTCCCTACAGGAGGGAGATTTTGAAGCTGGCGCATGACTCAAATTTCGCCGGTCATTTAGGGGTGAGGAAGACCCTGGACCGAGTGTGGCGGAATGTATATTGGCCTGGTGTCCGCCGGGATGTCGCTCAGTACGTAAAGACGTGTCATACATGTCAAGTGATGGGAAAGCCTAATCAGAAGCTTAAGGCTGCCCCCTTAGTTCCTATTCCCCCATTTGAAGCTCCGTTTGACCGAGTCATAGTTGACATTGTGGGCCCGTTGCCAAGAACCTCCTCTGGCCACTGTTACATCTTAAGTATTATTGATATGGCCACGAGATATCCCGAAGCAATACCGTTGAGAAGCATGAATGCCAAGACTGTTGTCCGGGAGCTGCTTAACTTCTTCACAAAATTTGGACTTCCCAAAGAGGTGCAATCTGATCGGGGATCCAATTTCATGTCCAGGACTTTTCAACAAACCCTGAGGGAGCTGGGTATCGGTAAGATTACCTCCACTGCTTACCACCCTCAGAGCCAGGGAGCACTGGAACGTTACCATTCCACCCTGAAGTCCATGATAAAGAAGTATTGTGCTGACAACACTAAGGACTGGGATAAGGGACTCCCATTTCTTCTCTTCGCCACGAGAGAAGTGCCTAATGAATCTCTAGGTTTCTCCCCCTTTGAGTTGATGTTTGCCCACGAGGTCCGAGGGCCTCTTAAGTTACTGAAAGACGTGTGGCTCAACTCGAATGAGAGTGTCGGCCTGTTGGACTCTGTCAGCGAGTTCAAGGAGAAACTACAAAGGTGCTGGGAAACCGCTCGGCAGAATTTAACAGAGACCCAAGAAAGAATGAAGAGATGGTATGACAAACGATCTCGTTTGAGAAGGTTTGAGGCGGGCGACGAGGTGTTGCTTCTACTACCGCAGCCAGGTCAACCCTTGGCTGCCCGGTTTCAGGGCCCCTACACCATTATCCGGAGTGTAGGAGACTCAAATTACCTTGTCTCTACCCCCGATAGGCGCAGAGGTCGGAGATTATGCCACGTCAACATGCTTAAGCCATATTTCAGTCGTGATCCTCCCCCCCTGGAACCGAAGGTGCCAGTCTGCATCATCCAACGTCCAGCGGTAGCCGTGTGTGACGAAGTCGACGACGTAGCTGCGAGTGCCTCGGAAGCCTGGGAACCGGACGGAGGCGCGAACGGGAAGTGGGAGACCAAACTTTCGCATCTATCGGAAGATCAACGTGTGCAAATGTCCGCCTTGTTGTCAAAACACCCGGAGGTTTTTCGAAACACACCGGGACAGACCTTGCTCGCAACCCATGATGTGGACGTGGAAGCAGCCCGACCGGTTAAATTGGCTCCGTACCGAGTGAGCCCACAACGAGAGGCCATCCTTCGCACTGAGGTGAACTATATGCTTGAGCACGACCTGATTGAGCCATGTCAGTCAGAGTGGAGCTCCCCTGTTACTCTCGTATCCAAGTCCGATGGGACCCATCGGTTCTGTATTGACTACCGCCGGGTTAATGAGGTGACAAGAACGGACAGTTACCCCCTGCCGCGAGTGGAAGACTGCATAGATCGCGTCGGCAATGCTCGCTTCCTGTCAAAACTAGACCTCAGAAAAGGGTACTGGCAGATTAGACTGACGGAGAGAGCACAGGATATCAGCACCTTTGTAGTGCTAGGACAAACTTATAAATGTAAAGTGATGCCTTTTGGCATGAAGAATGCCCCTGCTACATTTCAACGACTTATGGACATCCTCATCAGAGACCTGCCTGGTTGTGTCGTCTACCTGGATGATATTGTGATATACAGTCAGAGTTGGGACGAACATCTACAGAGACTTGACAACGTTCTGACGGCCTTGAATAAAGCTAACCTTGTTCTCAATTGGAACAAATGCGAGTTTGTGAAGGCCAAGGTGCAATATTTGGGTTATGTGATCGGCCAAGGTGAGCTAGCCCCACCGACTGCAAAGGTCCAGTCTTTATCCCAGATGAGTGCTCCCCGATCTCGAAGAGAACTGAGACGTTTTATAGGTATGGTTGGGTACTATAGGATGTTCATTGTAAATTTTGCAACAGTCGCAACCCCTCTGACAGATTTATTGAAGAAAGATGTTAAATATGTTTGGAATGAGCAGTGTGACATAGCCTTTCATCAATTAAAATCCATACTTTGTAATAGTCCTATTTTGCTGGCCCCTGATTTTGATCTACCTTTCAAGTTAGCTGTTGACGCCAGCAATGTGGGAGCCGGTGCTGTCCTCTTGCAGGAGGACGAGAACCATGTTGAGCACCCTGTAAGTTATTTTAGTAAGAAATTCAATCAAGCCCAAAGGAATTATTCTACCATTGAGAAGGAACTTTTGTCTTTAATATTAGCATTGCATCATTTTCATGTTTACTTGTGTCCTTCAGGCAATGTCATCAAGGTGTATACTGATCACCACCCATTGAAATATGTTAATAAGTTCCGAGATAAGAATCAAAGGTTAACTAGGTGGGCCTTGTTCCTTCAAGAGTATAATTTAGATATTCACCATATTGCTGGCGCACATAATGTGTTAGCTGATTGTTTATCCCGCTCTTAACGTGAGAAAATTCCTCTTCTAGGAATTTTCTCCTTTAAGGAGGGGGGTGTTACGAAGACGTGTGTGTTTGTATCTATTTCTTATCAGGGCGAGGAGTGATGCTTGAGGCTGGCTCGGAGTTTCTGTCCACCCAGCATTTTACGAGAGTGTAACTACGCCGAGACTCTGGGACCCTCCAACCAATGAGAACTTCCCCTATATTTCTATAGCCAATCGAAATGTAAGGTTTATAGCAGCAAGGGCGAACACTTGTCTTCTGGTACCCACAACACCCGCTGAGACTTGATTCCTTTCTCTGAAGCCCAGCGAGGTGGGTGGTGTCCCCTGCTGTAAGTCCTGCTGTGTTGTAAGCCTGTAAGCCCTGCTGTGCTATAAGCCCGTTACCCTAGTGTTGTGCTGTAAGCCCGTTATAATTATCAGTGTAATGTTATCGAAGAACTGCCTTAGAGGAAAGAGAACTCCTGGCTTGAAATCTTATCTGGAATGTTAAGTCATGTACGAATGTTATCTTATGTTCAATGTTAAGCTCACTTTCAATGTTAACGTAATGTTTCATGCTTGATTTATGTGCCTATCTTTGTACACTTGAATTCTTTCATTATAAGCAGATTTAGTGTAATGCTGGTCTTTAATTCAATCCCATAACTTTATTATTGTGTTATCCTGAGTTGTGCCACTTGACAAATCTATAACGTCCTTGCAAAACAAGGACCAGTAGTATTTGTAACAATATATATGTCTTCCCTCAGTACCCCGCAACCCAAACGTTATCGCCCAGAACATTCGCCCCGCCCACTACCACCATCATGGCCTCCGTGTACAACATTCATAATCTGATCTCGTTACGCTTGCAGATTAGCCGGCCGCGGCTAAAGGAGGGGAAGGGGGGGGGGGGGGGGGAGCCTGTGATTGGTCAATGGGTTAAGACTCCGTCAAGGGCAGCTGTAAGCATGATCTGCAGCCCGCGTCATGACTAACGCCGACGTAATGCAAAAATTTACCACCAGCCCGACTCGTCTGGCCACCTCAGGCCCCCCCTGTCCGAGGTGATCATGTCACTCGGCATAACACACTGGGGGGCCTCACCCGTATTACAACCTTGCAACACTTCCATTCACAACTACAACAGAAAAATAGACACTTCCGTAACTACAACAGAAAAACAGACACTTCCGTAATTACAACAGAGAAAGAGACACTTTCGTAACTACAACAGAAAAATAGACACTTCCGTAATTACAACAGAAAAAGAGACACTTTCGTAACTACAACAGAAAAATTGAGACTTTCGTAACTACAACAGAAGAATAGACGCTGTCTCCCCCTGAATTGGTTTTCCATGAAGGCCTCCAGGGTGGTGTCTGATAGTTCTGGTTGTAATTCTGATGAGTCAGTCAGTCTTCAGTCTCGGGAGGCACGCGGCCCCAGACAGACGAACGGTGATGGTCTAGTGTGAGGGTTGGCGACAGCCCGGGTGTTGACCAGGTAACACCACCTGCCTTGTGTTATGATCCCAGACGAACGGACGGACGTGTGTGTGTGTGTGTGTGTGTTGTGTGTGTGTGTCTGGGCTCCTGCCCCCAGCGAGTCAACCAGCCTGAGACGTCTGGCTGCTCCTCCGCCGCTCCCCAGCTCCTATCCGACCACAGCCTTGGCTTGCATCGTACATACATCCAATGCTTCGGCTGTTACACTGCTGAGGTTGGCTGGCATCTTGAACCCCCCCTTTTAACCTTAGTCTGTCTCTCGTTGTGTGTCTCCACATCTCCCTTTGTCTATCTCTTTATCCAACTATTTCCTGATCTCTCTGATCTATCTACAAACCACGGCTAATGCCACGTACCCATTTATAATTATCGACCAACCACAAGGGTTGGGATGAATGCTAAGTTGGCGGCTGTGAACCGCTACCCTTTCTGGGGCTCGAATGTGGTGGACCCCTGAGATTCGTGAGTCGGAGCATCAAGTACGAAAGTTCGTGTGTGTGTGATTGTATATGCGTGTGGGTTAATGCGAGTTGTGCACTCGTATTGCCCGTCTCTTACTTATATAGATAGATAGATAGATAGATAGATAGATAGATGGATAGATAGATAGATAGATCAACTGTATAGGTCGGGTTAAATCGTAGAAAAAATAATAATACTGAAGGAGCACATTTTTTTTTTCCATTATCAGTAGTAAAAGAACATTTTGTGTGAAGGTTCCAATTGATACCAAAACAATGATATTTCTCTTCTCCCCAAGCACTACATACCCACCTAACACACACACACACACACACACACACACTCATTTACTCTCACACTCGTTCTCTCTCATTTACTCTCTCTCTCACACACACACACACACACACACACACACACACACACACACACACACTCTCTCTCTCTCTCACTCTCTCTCCGTCACAGCTGTGGTGGTTGTGGTGGTGGTGGTGGTGGTTGGTAGTGTCTGCCTTGTTTGTCCATGGTATCTGGGACGTGCCCTGGGGAGCCAGCCAGCCACCCGACCCACCAACAGGGGGAGCGAAAGGGACCCCCCACCACCTACCTGGTACCTTATCGCCCAGTCATCTTCACTAAGTATTCCATTCATATCACATTCCTCGTCGGGGGAAAAACACGGCAGGTTTAATCACTTCTCAGGGGTGGGTGATTTTGAGTACCCCCAAAACGGATGTTATGAAAAGCTTAAGACAACACTTTGATAATTACAACCAGGATTTGCGAGGTTTAATGTGGAAACACTCATGAAATACAGTGATGGTCAAAGGCTTCGAATGGATACAGCTATCACACAACGAAGAACCATCTTGTGATGTTCGTACGTACCACCGTGGGGTACCACCCCAACGAGGGTGGGGCACACCAGGTGGTAGGTAGGTACCTCCACGAGGCAGGAGGCAGCAGGGGGTACCTCCCTCACGGAGTGGTGGTACAAGAGAGGCAACATCGACCTGCTGGCCCAGACGACTTATAGGGTACGGGTTGGGCGGGGCGGGACGTGACTATAAGGACCTGGCGAGTCATGATGACCTGCAGGGAGAGACCAAGTCCAGCTGTTCACCTCACTAATCCAACACGTCCTCAAGATGCTATCGCCAGCAAGAGGTACCCCGGGCTCGTACACGACCCCGCGTGTACGTTACACCACAAACTACAGTGATAAGAAGAATGATCATCATCCATTGAAAAACGGGGTCAAAATACCCGGTAATTACTTGATTTCTCTAATGGTCGTCGCTAGGGCAATCAAGAGGGGGACTTCCCCCATGACCAGGCGGGTCTACCATCGCCCACCACTCACTACACGCGCCACTTCTGGAGTGAGGTCACACTTAATCAGGTCAGGTCAGGTGAGGTCCACCGGGGTCTTGACATCAACAAGATGGTCCACGCGGAGGCAAAGGAAAAAATCCACACCACGTTGGCAGGACAGAATAGAATTACCCCTGTGTCATTCATTTCTCCCGCGTAAACGACCAACTTGGGAGATGATGGGGTGACACACGGACGGTCGGTCCATGTGATCCTATATCTTTAACCCGGGCTGACCACTGTGTAAGATGGTTGTCCCTTATCTTTATGACGAATTATGGCTGTAGAGATGCACAATATATCCTTATTATCTCACCTCATCTTTATAGTGAGGGCCATGCAGCCACAATGAGCCCAAGGAAGAGAAGAGAACGAGGAGAAGAATGAAGAAATGAATCAGACCTCCTCCTGTGTCTGGCAGACCTGACTCTTAAGTGCAGCAAGGTTAAGGGAGGAGGGAGAGAGGAGGATATGCCACAGCTTCTCTGTTGGATGGTAGGAAGACACTACGGTCAATTCCCTTGTGGCTGGTCTCATAACTTGCGTGTATCTCCTCCTGGGCCAGTAGTACTTCAGGTATTCAATCTTAACTTTGCTACTGGTAAACAGCGTTATTTCGCTACTGGTAAACAGCGTTATTTCGTTTAATAACTCTACTTCAGTAATGGCTCTTTACTCTTATCTAAATTTCGAAAGATAGTTTCGTCTACCGTCCATCTCTCTACTTGCTATGACAGGGCTGTGTGCCCAGTGAGCTGCGGCCCGTAAGGGTGTGCAAGGCGTCACCAAACTGTAATAAACATGCCTCAATCGTACGTGTTGGGGCCTCTTGCATTTCCTTCTCAGAAGAACGTATCCGGGTGTATGTCTGACCTACTCCTCTAGTCAACCCTTCCAAACATTTCTAGCAAGAGCTCTGATGGTTGCTCTTGGAGTGGTGTAATTGAGAAGGGCACAAAAACATGTTCAACAACAACAACAACAAGTACTTTACTGGTTAAGATACATATGGTGGACTAACCCAGGGGCAATGTGCTACTGGAGGTGCAGGATTATAGTGGGGAAGGAGAGGTCAGTTGAGGCAGGTTGAGAAATAAGAGAAGGGCTTGGCATTGGATCCTAGAATCTGATGAAGGTGGAATTCGGAGACGAGGTCCCACAAGGAGACCTGCTAGAAAGATGAAAAGTCGGGAGTTACGGAGGGAACATCTACTGACGAAGGCGGTGCCCTATGGGCAGCAAGAATCACATGGCCAATGTTTCAGGTATCGGAGTGGTACACTCGTTGTCTGGGGTGGGTCAGCTACCTGTCTCGTTGTATGTATGCATTATAAGACTGTCGCACGTCTAGCGCTACGCGTGCCTTTGCCTTTGGCGGCCCGGGCAGTGATTCCGGCTGGAGCTCTGTCCTCCAATTCCATCTGTTGATTCAGAACAATACACAACAGCCGCACGAATGGACCCGCCGTTGAAGACATCGAGCAGCTTCTCCATGCGGAGCCTTGCCATGTTTCTTATGTGGTAGTACTTAACTTTGCCTCAGGCTCACTGGAACCTGTATGCTTACGTTGGCGAAACGAGTGGCTGACTCGGCGGCTTCTTTCGCGATCTCATTTCCCTCGATCCCTACGTGGCTGGGAAGCCAATGGAGGCGGTGGGTGTGACCTGGCGATCCTGTAGCTGGAACCTCTGGAGTGTCGCAAGAATCGAGGTTGTGAGGTTGATGTTATCTCTGGGATGTGACCAGTTCAACGCCCGTGTGACCCGTCCTGGAGTCGGCGTGGATTACGAGGGGATTGAAGCGTTCCATTGATGCGTGGTATTGAGCTCTGGATATCGCTATCAGTTCCACTTGTCTCCAGACGAGAGCCTGACTCTGGGTGTGGAATGCCGCTCCAGCCCTTCCTTTCGTCCGGTTCACCGAGCCGTGTGTGAAGTACGATGCTGTTCGTGGTGGTGTTAATTATCAAGTCTACATAACGCACAAGGGTCAGTTATAGTATCGTCCTCTCTAATTGGTCCAGTTGCCTGCTGACGAACCGCCAACTGGTCACACAACGTCGTCTCTTGTCGAGCTGTCTGTCTGCATCGCATCAGTCAAGAGTTCTCAAGCTGCCGTGGTGCGTCCTGTCCATTTTCACCTAGAGTGTAGCAGGGTCAAGTTTAGTCTCCCAAAAGGTTTACGTTCGGCCTCGGGTTTCCAGCAACATCAAGGCAACTCTCTATTGCTTCTTATCCTGCAAATTCCTTGTGGTTTCGCGTCTGTTGGCGTCCAGTACCCCGAGTCAAAGTTTTCGGTCTTGGTAACCAACACTTCCACAAGAACCATTAGTGATCCTACGAGTTCAGGTTCTGTACACGAGTCCTTAACATACGACCCCATCTTCGGTACATGTCACTCCTAATCTCTCAGCACAGTAGAGGTTGTCATCTCGATGTCCTTCCTCCCTCACTCTCAGAAGAACATATTCAACAAGAGTCTCCGCGAGGGTTGTCAGGACTGCATTCATCTCCATGAGTAAAACCCGTTATCAAAAATTACCTTTTTCTTCTTCATCGTTCCGTACGATTTATGGCCTTGTATGTTGGTGAGTACGAGAGGAAGCTGTATACCCAACAGTAGCCACGTCGCAGGGCGAGTTTCCTCCGAGGTTTTCTGTTGGGTCTGTCACAATCAATCACCATGACGTTATGATGGAGAGTCCAGGTTGTGCTGTGTCTTATCTGCTTTTTATGATGGCTGAGACGGCACGGGCGACTGAATTCTCTAGTTATGGCCATCTCATAAACCCTACACACACACACACACACACACACACACATACACACACACACACACACACACACACATATATATATATATATATATATATATATATATATATAATCATCCCTGGGAATTAGAGAAAGAATACTGCCCCCGTATTTACTGCGTGTCGCAGAAGGCGACTAAGACGGGCTGGAGCGGATGTCTGGAAATCCTCCCTTCCTGTATTACTTTTCAAATGAAGGAACAGAGCAAGGAGCCAACTGAGGAATCTTCCCTCTAAGGTTCTGTCATATGTTCCTGACGCTACCTCCCTCACGCTGGAAATGGCAAGCATGTAAAGAAATATATATATATATATATATATATATATATATATATATATATATATATATATATATATATATATATATATATATATATATTCTAATCCCAGGCAACGAAAGTATAGAACAGAGCCATCATGAACCACTTGGCGGGCAAAGGAGGGGAGCATGACATTTCCCCGAAGGCGGCCCTTCAGCAGCCACCACTGTCGAAACTGTAATAAGGATTTCCTCAGTTCCTCTATAATGGTGAGGGATTATATAGGAGGAGGCCCTCCCTAGCGGCACGCCGCCGCCGCTTACTGACCAGGGGGGGTCGCCCTGACGCATTGTGACTGCTGGTCCTCCTCCTTCCGGGTGCTCGAGGGTTCTTGATGACGAGGTTCTGGTAATGCCAGTCAGCTGGCCAGACACGCCCGAGGTCCTGCTGAAATCACGGCTCGAACTTACTTACTCCCCCCACCCCAAGGAACAGCTGACGGCTGTGCCATAACCAAGCTGCAAATTACAGGAGTCTTACTGAAAAACAAATTACCAGCGTTGTATCTAATGGCGTCTGGTACCCAGTGTGACGAATTCCTGTTGCCGAAGACGGGTCGCGCAACGAACAGACTCCCCTGCACCCAGTTCCTGGCCAAGTGTGAGGAAAGGCGCGTGTATGTAGGGACGTGGGGCTTAGGCGGTGGGTGGGGTGTCAAAGTGTCAAGAACCTTGACTAGTCTGGGCGGGAGGAGTCAGTTCCGCCGACAAGCTGGTTGGGCGGGCCAGCCTTGACAGGTCAGCAGGGAGGTCAAGCCCAGGGGTCACCACCATCACCACCACCACACTAGCACGTCGTTACAGCTTACTTATGACAATATGAGGAGGAGAAAGTCAAGAGGGAAGATTACGAGACCATGAGTCAATCTTAATAATCGTGAAAGTGAAATGGTGACCAGCTTACATAAAGTACAGACGAACGTTTGTCACTCAAGTGTTTTGCCACCATCTGCCACACCGTCCCCCCTGGCGGAATGTTACCAGACATCTGGAGACCAACCATCTAGGGGTCCGTCTTTCAACTATTAAAACCTCCCAAAATAATGGCAGGGTGACGGGAACGCTTACGCAAACCTGGCGATAGAAGAACATGTACAAAATCCCCCCTCATCATAGCTGGGCCCTTGGGAACACCGGAGGAAGTCCCACCTGACGGAACGTGTCACAGTGTAGTCAACTTAGTGAGAGGAACGATGAGAAGCGTCTCATTCCTCCTCACGCTCGTAAATGAGACTATGAATACGAATTACGAGTAAGTGCGAAGTTAGTGAGGTGCAGGTGTGTGTGGCGTGAGGCGTCAGCCTGTGGCCAGGACCAGGGAAGTGTGGTGCCTCTTGTGGTATTACCGTGGTGGAGGGCGCCTGCCCCGGCGGCAGGAGGAAGTGCCGCCTCACCATCTGTTCCGCCTCACCTCCACCTGACCTGTACTCCTCCACCCCACCAACAGTCCTCCACCTCACCAACACACTGGCAACCCACGAACACTCTTCCACCTCACCAACACACTGGTACCACACCAACACACTGGCACCAACAGTGACACCTTCACCAACTCTCACAATTATATGTACGTACATTTCACCAGGCCGGAAGACGAGAACAAATATAATGTGAGGGAATGTTATTAACACAAGGCGGGAGGGTATAAGTGCTGGATACGACCCCCAATTCTACCTATGTGTGGTGGTTGCTGAAGCCAGTTCCCACCTTCCCCATGGTGTAGTGGGTGCTGGACACGACCCCCACCAGTGCAAAGGTAATAACACGTATGAGGCCAAAACTCGCGTCATATTAGCCAATGGCCACCCACACTCGAGGCGTTAATCAAACTCAGATCTCCATGAGCTAGAAATACGCTTATTCAACGGGTATGGCCAGGAGAGAGAGAGAGAGAGAGAGAGAGAGAGAGAGAGAGAGAGAGAGAGAGAGAGAGAGAGAGAGAGAGAGAGAGAGAATTTTGGTTTTTGTCAAGTGATGACGTGCATCACCGTCTGTGCAAATATCTTAGCGGTTCTCCAGTGAGGGCGACCCACCACCCCACTAGGATGGTGGTGGCGCCGGCTTGTAAGACTTAGTGTGAGGTGGTGTGCCACACACCATGTTCGGACGCATACTCGCTTATGGTCAAGAATAAGAGGCCGATCTCAGACCCTTCAGACTCAATGTGACCATTTTTCTGACTTTTAGGCCAATGAGGCCATTTTCCAGACAGTAAAGGACTTTCAGACCGAATATCAGACTATTTCAGGTCCACCGAGACATTTTTTCATGTCATTCAAGGACCATTAGAGCCATTTTTGAAAAAAAAGAAAATAAATTCACATATAGAGCACTTATAAACCTTAAACATTTCTATAGAACCATAATCCTAAAATGACAAGTATCGAGATACAACTACATACTGAAATACATTCTTTACAAGGATAAAGTGTGAAGTTCATGAGAAACACGAGGAACATTTTAAATTCAGACTAAATGGCAATTTCCATGCAAATTTTACACTTTAATTAAAGCCTGAAATTGTAATCGTGGGAAAAAAAAGAATAATCCGATTATTTTCTCCGGTTATTACGTACCTTTTATCAAAGTGTGTGTGTGTGTGTGTGTGTGTGTGTGTGTGTGTGTAAACAAGAGTGGTCAGGCCGGCAGGCGTGGCTAGGAGGGGGGCGTGGCGGGCACAGGCAGCAGCTGGACGCCCCCTCCTCACAAAACCTTCACAGCTGTTACCCTGACCCGACACCTCTGAATGGAAGGATTACACACACACACACACACACACACACACACACCAAAACCTTTCAAAGTTGCCAAAAAATCTAGGTAAAAATGTCTTTAATCAAACAAAAATGACATCCATAAAATCTTGTGGACAAAATGGGTGATTACGAATTACTTCACAGAACTACGACGGGTTCACCATCACGACTCAGCAACATCAGCCAGATTGGCTGTGTCTCGCGTCGATGGATTAATGCCTGTCTAATGGGTACTGATCCCCAGGTCCAGGTGGCGGCTGTGGCGGTGGCTGTGGTGGAGGGCAGCACGTCGGGGACCCCCATCCACTCACCCACCCCTCGCCACAAACAGGGGGACCAGAGCATGGGTAGTGAGTGAGGGGTGTGGGCGATGGGCGGAAGTGGGTAGTGAGGGCTGTGGGCAAAAGAGGGGAGGACGCGAGTAACTGCTCAGCGCTGCGGACGTTAAAGGGGTAGGTGGTATGAGGGAGTAATGGCAGTGCTGCAGCTGTTACCACCATGTTACTCCCATTACCCTTGACTTACACCAGCAACAGCATCGTCCTTGGCATTACTGGGGTGCTAGTGGTGAAGGAGCCATGGTCAACATACACACACACACACACACACACCCAACACCAGCAGTGGCTGTATAGCAGCTCTACATTACGTCTGGAAAATCTCTGTACTTACCTTATCCCGGACACCAAGGTGCCAAGTGACTCCACCATCCGTGCTCAAGAATTCCATCATCTTTGGTCGACTAGGTACGGTACGTGTCGACCCATCCAGATTCATGTCACTGATGGGGAGGACCAGCCGCCTCTCTACGAGCCTCTTCCGTGACGCCGACGTACTTGAGGGGATGTCTCCTCTTCCCACACCCAGGTTGAACGAATCCGTGGACTTCACTGGTGTGCGTCCTACGTGCGTGCCCACCCAGTGAGCCGAAGCTTTGCTGGAAGGCCTCCCGGGCTAGCAACAGACCCTGGGTGAGGGCAGCCGTTCTAGCCTTCGTCTCGCTAAAGGAGCTTTATAGCAGGTTGCACCATCTCAGCTGGGCACCCATACTCCCCCTGGCCCGGCTGACCAACTCCCCTGAGATGTGTAAATCACTGTGGATAGTCCAACGTCACAACAGGAGGGGAGCCACGCATCCCCCAATGCCCGCTAGTCACGCACCCTATCACCCCCGCCACGCACCCCACCGCTTTTACCATCACCAATTCACGGCTTTCCAGGAAGATCTCGTCCCTCACCATCATGCCCCGGCTGTTACATAGATGAGTATCTTCCACTTGAAGAGTTTCCACGTGCGTGAGCCAATGAGGCGTGGATGAGTAGGAACGACTGTGGGTGAGGGAGGAGAATCCACCACCACTTCGCCACCCATGTGCAGTAACAGCATCACGGGACACGCCATAAACCACCACCCTCCCATCCCCACTAGACACGCCAATAAAACGCCAATGTTCCCCAGACATGCTGACCCACCCGTCGCTTTCATGCTCCCCAACACACAGGAGGGAAAAAAGGGCAAAGAAAGATTAAAACTTAAATAGAGAGACAAAAAGAGGGACAACACCACATCCAGCTGTTCACCTGATGGTCGTATACCAACTGCTGCTGCTTGCTCCAGGACAGTGGACTCCGTGATGGAAGTCTCGCTTGAACATAATTTCACACACTGAGCCAAGGATCGTTATTTGTCTCATTTCAAAATTCCTATCTTCTACCATTTTTATAAGCCTATCATCCATCTTCCAGCAACCTAACTGTAATCACTGTGTACATGGGAAAGCCTCAAACATTCAGAAATTCACATTACAGGACAAATACGAGCGATAAACGGTCATCGTATGTCTGGCAGCGCAGTTCAGTCCAGGGCTGGGGTATCCTGCTCCCAGACTCATGGAAGGGCAGTTCTCGACGACTGAAAATATTTCCTGTATCCTGGTGCACATGGCTTATAACCTGAATAAATCAAATGAAAAGATGCATATTAATGAGGATACAGAGCGAACACAGAGGCTCACGAGGACCTGTATGGCTCGCCCGGCCAATATCGCCTGGCAGCCATGATGGATGCTAGGGTGGCATGAAATCAGCTGACTTGATAAAGGACCAGCCATCAATCACGTCTAGAACGGTTTGGTTCAATCTGCTTCGTGTTTCTAAAGAGTAGAATTTTGAAATTTCAGCCATTGAAAGACCATAATCCCCTATGGTGTCCAAATTTACATAAAATAATTTGAATTCATTTAGCCATTCGGCTGAAAACATACAGATGAGGTATAATAGATATTATAGAACTGAGAAGAGATAACAGTAACTAGTTAACTCATCGTAAAAGAGCTAAAGATTAAGGTGGGGCTTTGGACATTTCCACGCTTTGGACATGCACGTGAGTGAGGTGCATCTATGTCAGGGGTTCCCAAACTTTTGAATCCGTTGACCCCAGCAAGAGTCTTACCGAGCCTTCATAGACCACCAATCACATCCTTAGTAACTAATAAATAAATAATATATATATATATATATATATATATATATATATATATATATATATATATATATATATATATATATATTCCTATGAGTCCATGGGGAAAATGAAACATGTTAAGTTCCCAAGTGCACTTTCGTGAAATAATCACATCATCATCAGTTGATATACATCGAAGAGACGAAGCTAGGACGCCATTTGGTAAACATATATATAAACTAGATCAGCGACAAGCGTGGAAGAAAGCTAGCTAATGGAAAATACCATTTTATACTGTAGTTGTTCACAACCTCAGTGAGGTGGATGGGCCGAATGATAAAAGGCTATAGTTTTCCATCCTTATCGTTTGAAAAACTAAAATTTCCTCTCACTTTCCTTTACTGTAAATACTATTAACTATCTAAACTTTCAAAGTTGAAGCTTTTTTGACATCTGTTATCTTATCTACCCCCAACCGGTCGACCCTTGAACATTTATCAACACACTACACAGATCTATCACCCCCTTTGGGAACCACTTGTCTACATAGGAAGGCAGATATGAAAGGAATGTTTATAGAGTAAACAGCATGGTTTATGCATTATGGACTTAGGTGAACATTAAGTGAGTAGTGACAGTAACACAGCAGCTGACATACATCATAGACTAACAGTAGCTGACACACCACATAGTCTAACAGTAGCTGACATACCACATAGTCTAACAGTACCTGACACACCACATAGCCGAACAGTAGCTGACATACCACATAGTCTAACAGTACCTGACATACCACACAGTCTGAAAGTAGCTGACATACCACATAGTCTAACAGTAGCTGACATACCACATAGTCTAACAGTAGCTGACATACCACATAGTCTAAGAGTAGCTGACATACCACATAGTCTAACAGTAGCAGACATACCACATAGTCTAACAGTAGCTGACATACCACATAGTCTAACAGTAGCTGACATACCACATAGTCTAACAGTACCTGACACACCACATAGTCTAACAGTAGCTGACATACCACACAGTCTAACCAACAGAAAACTGAACTGTTTAACAACTTGCTTAGCTATGCACTCGTTCATGGATCGTTTACGTCGTTGACAATGGCAGGTATAGGACGGTTCTTATATCTATCTGTACGAACCTTGGTACGAGTCGTGTGTAGTGGCGGAGAGAGGTCCGTTGGAGTGGGGCGCCAGGCGGGACGAGATCTGTGTCGTGTGTGTGTGTGTGTGTGTGTGTGTGTGTGTGTGTGTGGAGATCATTTCCGAATATTTTCTGTTCATCTGACCCGGTGGTTTGTGAAGAGATGATCGAAATGTGAAAAGTTTACACACGGTCGAAGACGATGAACACGAGAGGTTGACGGCATCAGCTCTGATCACACGGGGTTAATACTACTCAAAACCTTATCATAACACTACTGAATTAACGTACGTACACGCCTGAACTTACTACTCAAAACCTTATCATAACACTACTGAATTAACGTACGTACACGCCTGAACTTACTACTCAAAACCTTATCATAACACTACTAAATTAACGTACGTACACGCCTGAACTTACTACTCAAAACCTTTATCATAACACTACTGAATTAACGTACGTACACGCCTGAACTTACTACTCAAAACCTTATCATAACACCACTGAATTAACGTACGTACACGCCTGAACTTCCATGTAAGGCCCACTGGACGTTACTGCCTCGGCTTCTGACTTTCCCTGCGTCTTAAAATCTTTGTTTGAACTCACATACACAGGCAACCCACTTTTATTATGACAGCATGAGTGAATGGTACATGTTTAAGAGTGAAGTGGAGGCAGTTAAAGAACATAACTGAATTTCTCTATTCCGTGTTTCGGTAATCAGTAAGTTCACTGAACAACAGAGGGAGTGGTATGTACAGTATATGATTAAAAAAACTAAATCGAGTAATATTACCTAATTATATCACAATGATTATTATGGAAGGCGATACTGAAAACAAGTTCTCAGATCAATGAATAACTAGTCAGCGTTATCCTGTCCATATAATACACTGAGAGATTAATATACAGTAACTTAGGCTGATAGGATACGGCCACAATGACCATCTTTACCAGTTACCAGATCAATAACATGGTCTTCTATCACGCAAGACGAGTGATATAAAACTGGTCTAGGTCTATGGCAGGTATGGGAGCAAGAATTAGTACTGAGGAACTGAGGGAACTCAAGTCTTTCATTCGGTGACATGGGATCTCGCTAGATCCATCACGAAGTTGTGATACTTCAGTCACGACTTTTATTACAACTTTCTTCCAACTTTTTCCAGTTATTCCCGTCTTGTATATTTTGTTCACCATAACATTTTGGTCACATTTATCAAAGGCCTTTACAGAGCACTTGGCCACATTTGATGAAGACTTTTCACAAAAGTCTGTGTAATACCACACTGGTGTCTATTGTGTTCTACACAAGTTCATCTGAGTCATTTTGCAACTGGGAGAGGCATGACCTCCCCAACCCCCGACACCTTGGGGAAAAAGGTGGACACACAGGCGATGGAAAGGGCGGACATGAGTGACGGAAAAGATGGTCAGAGGAGACGGGAAAGTTGAAGGGTGGAGACGGGGTTGTCGGCGGGGGTTGGGGATCGGCCGTGGGAACAGACGGCCAGCGGAAAGAGGGAAATGATATTCTTGGAAACTTGAAGGTAACAGTTTAAAACAGGGTGTGGAGGAGGCCGGTGGAAGGAGGGGGTAGAGGCGGTGGTGGAGGCAAGAGTGGAGTGATGGAGGGAGTGAGAAAAAAGAGTGAGGAGGAGGAGGAGGGCCGGACACAGCGGTACAGGTGAAGCCAAGTATATGATAGGGACACTTACAGGGAAAGTGGAGTAGGAGCGTGAAGGGCGAGGTGGCTGGGGGAACGTAGAGGGTCAGGGGTCAAGGCTGGACGAACGTAACGGGTCAGGGGGTTAAACCTGGTGGCATGCAAGTGTAATGATACAAAAAACACTTCAGTAGAAACAATACTTTACTGTGCAACAAAATTTCCAATCTAGACGCAGACCACAAGACTTCGCCTCAACCTACATTCTCAAGACAAAGGTGCTTGCAGCCAGTCACGTTAATGTAACCAGGTTAAGTCAGAAGCATCATCATGTATACATACAGCTGCTCTGGTGTTACCCAGCGCTGGCCAGCTGCGGAGGTGGTTGCCGGCGCGCTGGCCAGCTGCAGTGGTCACCGATATACAGGTTCCACCCTCACGGCAGGCCAAGTTCCAGCCTCCTTTACATCTGCCTTGCAAGTCCTCTGCCAACTGGATATTGTTCTCAGGTACGATGCCCACGTTCAGAAGGCGGAGGTAAGGGCGGGAGGCAGGCACAGAAGTGAGGCTATGAGGCAAGTACGGAGGTACAGATGGGAGGCACGGTTGAAGGTAAAGGTATGAGGCAGGAAGGAAGGTAGAGACATGAGGCAAGGTTGAAGTTAAGGCAAATCTAATGACCTACATCTATGTATCTACAGGCTACGTCCCCAATATCCATGAAAATAAGATCAGTTGTACTGTAAACGTAAATCACTGTAAATTGCGAATTACAGCTGGAATTACGACGTGTGTGAAAGTGACATACTCCGAGGTCAAATGGGCTGATTGGTTGCCTGGCATTTATATTCCGTGAGGAGGTAACTACGTGCAACCCCAGGATGACTTTTGAATCATGGCCAACCTCACATGGCAAGATGGTAGACAGACCTTGGTCAGACATTCATTAACTACTGTCTCATACGTTTGTAGTGCTTGACGGATCCTGACATCCACTGGTGAGCAAAGCCTAACACTGGAAGAACGTGCTAAGTAAGTGTATATATATTAACATACGTAAAACTGAAGAGAACCAGTCAAACAGTCACAGGGACCCTGATCCTCAACCTACGTAAATGTAAGGAAATTCACATCAAGAAATATAAGGCCGCCGCATCAAACACCACAACAGACATATAACACAAAATCACCGACAATAAAAAAGAAGAAATGGCCTTCGTATTTAAGACAATAAAAATAACCTTAAGTGCCTCCTTAAAGGTGAACTGTTGCTTAAATTCTTCAACAGTTGCAGGTCGACCAGAGCAGACCTCTACCCTTGGAGAGTCTGTGGCCGACTCGGACTGGAACCGTTCACCGCACTGGTGCTAGCAGTGTTCAGCGAGTGAAGAACTCTTTAAGTGCACGAACCCGCACAGTGAAGATGTTCATTATGTCAGGACAACTCTGTTTATGATTAGTGAAGGTTCCGTCACGCAAAATTCGTATGTTCGTCAACCAGGATCATGGATGAGAGGCAGGGCGTACGAGTCACAATGTCGCCTTAAATTTCCATTTACGTCCCTCATTCCCTCCTCCCTCACAGTCGGTCTACCTCTATGGGGACTGATGGCGGTTTCCTCGGTTACGTGCTCTTCGAAAACTGGTTCACGTGAGTCTGAATATAATCATTAGAAAATAAAAAGAAATGGGGGTGGCATTCTCGTAATTTCGCCATGGCATGAAGACGCTTTCCTTACGATCTTTTTCTTAATATACTTTATACATGTGATGAATTCTAACTTTAACATACTTAATACATGTGATGAATTCTAACTTCTTTAATCATTCAACATTTCACGATAAAACGAAAGAGCTCGCTGGACGAGAAGCGTATCGAACACCCGCCAACAACGCTTGCCAAACCGGCGGCGCGCCATCGAAAGTACAACAATGAACCAAAACTGCTCAGAGCAGATCATCACCGCTTGTGGAGAATGTCGCCCAGTGTGACGCCGCCTTGCGACGCCGCCAAATGTTCTCTCTCTCTCTCCTCACTACGTACATTACCACCTTCATTTGTAATACCACCTGACCATCTCCTCCACCACCCGCAGCCGCCCATCCTCAACCAATGTGGCGCCAAACAATACCCCCAAATCACCCACCACTTGAACACGCTACTGATACCGCTCTGGAAATACTTCTCGTGTAGTGTGTTAAAAACTCGAAGTTTCCTTCGTGTGATGTGGGTTCTTAAAATCACAGGACAAACCATTTTACCTAAGTTTATACAAGAAAACTTATGAAATGCTACCAATTACTGACGTATTGTTACAGAAAACTATCATTTTTTTCCTTCATTCTTACGAGTTACTGCACAGAGAGAAGGGGAGAGGCTGGGGTCGACACTAAAGCTCGCCCCGGTCCGCCAACTGAGTAGTCCTGATATATGTATATATATAGAGGTGATACGACGGGTAATGGAAGGTCCAGGGATAGAGTCCGGACTGGAGGAGGCTTGGCGTACAACAGGCTAGGGGAAGGAAATGTTGGGGACAGGGCCGAGGTAAGGGGTAGAAGAAGGGTCACTAGATGGGGCTAGACCAGGCGTCAAAGCAACTGGCCAAGCTTAGCTTAAACTTAGCTTTGCTAGGAAGCAGAGAAGTATAGGTCACTGTAATGTTAAAGAGGTGAACGGGAGATGCACAGGTGACCACACTGACGTGGCCAAGTGTCCCTCAACACACACACACACACACACACACACGAGCTGAAAACAAGGCACAAAACCATTTACATAAACACACACACACACACATAGGTAGGTATACACAAAACCATTTGCAAACACACATAAAACTTTGACACTGACGCGTACACACACACACACACACACACACACACATGCGGACACGTACATCCCGAATTCCTCGAGCACATATAATCGCCACGTAGTACATAACCCGTCCCTCCCCAGTATCGTTCAAATTACTCCTGGCCAGTGTTGCCGTGATAAGCAACACTGAGCTGGCGAGTTCCTACGATGTTACGTATCCGTGATCAACAGAGATAAGGAAGACGAGACGTTCGCGAGGACTTTGGTGAGTCTGGTGGGCCGGGTCTGGTCCTGCCACACTCCTGGTAGACCCAACCGTCACCAGCTCGTCCCCCACCCCAGGGTTTACACTGGAGAAATAATTACCAAGGGCGGGTCTCCTCCAGCAGGAGGTCCTCCCCTAATAGGCGTCGCCCTGGCCTTATCTACAAGGCCCGGAGGGTCAGCCAGTCCTGTCGCCCTGATGGGATGGTCAGCCAGTCCTGTCGCCCTGATGGGAGGGTCAGCCAGTCCTGTCGTCCTGATGGGAGGGTCAGCCAGTCCTGTCGTCCTGATGGGAGGGTCAGCCAGTCCAGTCGCCCTGATGGGAGGGTCAGCCAGTCCAGTCGCCCTGATGGGAGGGTCAGCCAGTCCTGTTGTGAGAGTAAGGTGGGTCAACCAGTCCTGTCGTCCAGGTGGGTTGGTTAGCCAATCCTGTCGTCCTGATGGGAGGGTCAGCCAGTCGTATCGTCCAAGTGAGTGGGGTCAGCCAGCCCACTCCTCCGGGATGGGTGGGTACAGCCAGCCCTCTCGTCCGGGATGGGACGGTCAGCCAATCCTGTCGTCCGGGATGGGACGGTCAGCCAATCCTGTCGTCCGGGATGAGACGGTCAGCCAATCCTGTCGTCCGGGATGGGACGGTCAGCCAGTCCTGTCGTCAGGGTGGGGTGAGTCAGCCAGCAGTGACTGGCCGCCGGTCAGCCACTCACACTGAAGGGTCGACAGTGACTCTTGTGCCACATCACTACCAGGTAAAGGCACTTTACAATAACGTCCCACCTCCGTATCAAACAGCTCAACACATTTTAAATCGCCTCTTAACACTCTAACTGATGACGTACAACACTGTCTACCTGGCGTAGTTGCTGGGGTAGGGGGGGGATTAGCTGGGGATGTTGCCTGGACGTGGGGGAGGGGCAAGAGCAGGGGGATGGGAGGGGAGGCGTTGTAATTTGAGCAGACCAGCTGCACTGTTGACAGTAAGGGCCGCCAGGGGCGCTCGCGCTCCCTCCTCCTCCTCCCTCCCCTCGGCAAGCTACACAATAACACTTAATTCTGATAATAAGCGACTCGCTCACGAGAACATCTGACGACGGCAATATATTGAAACTGGTGCCTCAAATCCTTAGTAGGTGAGATCCATGGTCTTCTCTGGTCCGCCTGAACACCACACATACGCTAGGGTGGTTTACTGCAGCGAAGCCTCAAGGGAGCGAAGACCACAACGGGTACCGAATAATAATTTTACCGTTTACTTCCACATGTTGGGCGCGCGGTAATCCTGGATCACATGATGTATGGGGGAGTAGGGTAGTGGCTTGGTGCACACGTGTCCCGCCCATTGTGTTTTCCCCACATGCTGCTATCCAGGCGGTACTCACCACATGGAGCGGTGCCCACGTGGTGTGTCCCTAACTTTCATTATCCCCACACAACAGTCTTCACATTTGGCCAACTCCTCTGATGCCCTAACACACACACATCACTGGTGCAAAAAAAACCTCCTTTCCTAAAGCGAACCTCCGGCCTAATTCTACACCTAACCTACCCACGCAGAGCACGGCTCGTATCAAATAATAAATTCGAAAAAAAAAAAAACCAGCACAGTAAAGCGCTGGAAGACAAGCAGGAGAGGCAGCAAAGGAACACCACAGCGAAGGCTGCTCACAGACGGTGAACTTCGTCAGCCACCAAAGCAACGCCAGAGAGAGAGAGAGAGAGAGAGAGAGAGAGAGAGAGAGAGAGAGAGAGAGAGAGAGAGAGAGAGAGAGAGAGCAAACATCCTCTGAGGAAGCGTATACCCATCACACATCGCTCAGCCTCACACACAACATCGTCTGACAATCGCTCAATGGGGGGAAGAAAACGGGTGATAGGGAAACTGAGCTAAACTAGCTCATCATCTGTGTGGCGGCAGCAGCTGCTGCTGACCTTATCAGTAAACACGGGGTCAAGACAAACTCTTCCAACACTGTCATATATACAAACATCACCTTCACCAGTGCCAACATAGTAATGGGCGGTGGTGGCAGTGAAGGGAACAGCCTTTGGTGGTGGTTGCAACAATCTTGGCTGGTGGTAGTGGTGCCAACAGTCTCGTGGTGGTAGTGGTGCCAACAGTCTCGTAGTGGTGGTGGTGCCAACAGTCTCGTAGTGGTGGTGGTGGTGGTGCCAACAGTCTCGTGGTGGTAGTGGTGGGAGAGGTAACGTGGCGGGCAGCGTGGCTGACACCCGAGCCCCTGCCTCACCACACACACTCTCTCCCTCACCGGCCGTGTCACGTCCTCCTACAGCAGGCACGCCCATCTCCCCAGCAGGTTAGGTCCTGTACCACACAGACCCAGGCTACGTAACAAAAGACCGTCCGTCTACAACCTCCACAAGCCTCCAGAGTTGAAGATCCATGACCTCTGTAACGTGTACCGGAGGAGCATTACAGGACCCTCCCTCCCACCTCCTCTGTACCTCACTGCTGTAACTGTAGATGACGATTATGACCTACAGTATCCCTGTATCAGCTCTCTACACCTCAGGTCTGTCGAGTGCCTTGTCATGATCTGTGCCGGTAAACCCCGGCAAATTCATTGTGCTCCCGCCTCTATGCTCTTCCTGTGAGCGGTAGCGCAAAAGGATTATAGACGGAGGTCCTTAGCGACTGTACGTAAGGTCCTGTCCTCGCCACAGCAGGTGGGAGGGTGAGGTGGTTCCTGCTGCAGCATCTGCCGGTCTTGAACGCCCCGTCGTCGTACCTCACTCTCTTGTACACCGTAATATACAAGATTATTAAACTCCTACAAATTCATTATCATTTTAGCGTAAACTTAAAACCTCCTAAATTTCTCAAAAAAAAAGGGGGGGGGGAATCTCTATTGATACAAACACACGTCTCCCAGTGCTGCGGCAGGAGTGTTGTAAAAGAGTAAAGGAGATGGTGGCCACATCATAAGAGAATGGTCATTGTACTGGCCGGGGGGAGGGAGACGGATGGAGGCTGCTGACCTGGGAGGCCAGGACACAGCGGCCGCCAGCTCCACGTCGTCTGCTGAGACCTGGGGTTAAACACGTATCCAGCAAGCCATCCACACGCTTGAGAAATACCCACGCCAAACATCAGTGTAATCTTGTACTAACCTAGAGATAACTGTAACCTCCCTTGTCCAACCCCTTCTAACGACTTTACATACCCTCACACACACAAACACATTATATATATCATATAATACAATATTCACTGTGGGAAAACCACAGTAAGGATTAAATAACGCCAATATAAGATTATACTGAACCAGGGCCCCGGGCGGGCGGCAGCCAGCCACTTCCAGGGTTCAGGGCACTACCAGCCAGCCTCCCCCAGCGACCAAGGCACCAGCCAACCTCCCCCAGCGACCAAGGCACCAGCCAACCTCCCCCAGCGACCAAGGCACCAGCCAACCTCCGCCAGCGACCAAGGCACCAGCCAACCTTCCCCAGGTACTAGGTCACCAGCCGGCCCTCACCACAGGGAACAGGGCCAGGGCAGTGCTGCACACCACAACAGGATGCTGTATGAAGCTGGAGATTTGCATTTGCCGCAAGAGCCGCTGATTAACTGTGCTCTCCTACCCATCCTGTGACTGGTGGCGCGAAAACAGAATACAGAATGTACAAAACGTCTCGAGACTGGACCACTGTGAAAGAAATGGAGTTAGTTTACATAGTGACAAAAACGTCCACAAGGACGGGACGGCACTGAATACTTTACGCAGCAATTTACATCGTAAGTGAACCGTTTACAAGACCTGATTAGATTACGTTATCGAGACATATCACAAGTAAACCATTTACAATAAACAAAGTCAGGATCTTTCTCAAGGTGGATGCTTAACCACAGGGCTTGGGACCGGCTCCCTGACATCATCGCTACAGATACATACCCATCTAATCCGGCCGCAATTTTGAGAGAAATAATTGTATCTTTTAAATCTCTCTCAAGTCTTTTATTGCACTTCGAAGCCTTCACACATTCCTGTGCCAGAGGAGAAAGGCAAGACTCGCCAGTGATGTCTCTAGCATTCGTAACGATCTAATTCAGGAAGGCAGCATCAAACATGAGGGGGCCCCCACGCACACGCTCAGTGACATGGGAAGAAACACGGAGAATCATAAACAGGCGGAGAGGGTGAATTATAGAACGACCATGAGTGAAAGGCCTTCAGCGAGTTGTTAGGAAACGGTGGCGTGCCAGGGAGGCGAGCAGGTCTGGTGGCTGGCCAGCCCAACGGCACGCCGGCAGAGCCGCACCCAGGACCCGGCTGGCTCACTGTGTGCTGCTACTGTATGGGAAGGTCGCTCCGTCTCCCTCCCCGTCTCTCACAAGTAATGACCCAGGCAGTAGTCACCATCAGCAGGGAACAAGGACACCTCCCAGCAACGGCCACATTACAATCTCATATCTCCACAAATCCTTTCTCTTTACTAAACATGTCCAAGTACCTAACTGTCCTGAGCGATGACATGGTGAGCTACATCACTCCTCTTGGAGCCAGAGGTAAAAGTGACTCCGCTCCTTCCGCCACCAACAGTATCCATCCACCTACACTCTGGACAGGCCACAGGGAGTCCCTGGAAAATAGGACTACGGCGTCTACCATACTCAGGACGATGGGAGTCTAGATACATCGACAGTCAACGTAAAAGATGAATGGGAAAACAAACTACCGTCTCCACCTCCTCCTCCTCCTCCTACGACACTACAAGATAAGACAGAGCTACGTCCTCGGGCATTTCCTTGCGTTGCTTTATAGCTGCCGGAGGAGCACTGGAAAGCCTCGTTCCAGCAAACTGCAGCAGCAGGGCGCCAAGTTCCAGCAAAGCCTCTCCCTCGCACTTATTTTAGTACTTCCTGTTGGGAAACTAAACGAGAGAAAGAGAACCAGGAGTGTGTGGTGGTGCTGGTCGTCCCCACGACACTGTCACCACTGGCTCCAGCCCATCGCCCCAGGCACAAGCACACAACCACGCTCTACCTCAAGCACTCGCCGCAACCCAACTCTTCCTGAATACTTTTCCAACATTCTGCGGCCGATGTGTGCCAGGTGGGGGGTGTACGCAGCACACATCAACACAGGCAGGTATACACCAGGGTACATGGGCTGTATAAATGTAGGGTGTGGCTCCCAGGTGCTGCTGTGATGCTATCCTGAATGAGCCAAGTGGTTTCACATCCTACCAATAGACCACATTACACAGCGGAGCGCAATATTGTAATTGATGGCACGTCTAGTAAACGAGTCACAAACCAGCGTTTCATGCCATGTAAGACAGAGTGGACTACCCCAGCACCTCAGCCAGGATCAGAATGGAGATATACACAGCTTCTTGCAGGCAGGAGGTAACCCATAAGTGGACGCAACTCAAGTGTTAACTTACGTGACTCACCGTATAAGTACACACCACAGCACTACACAATAAAGTGCCACCTTTACTGACGACTCTACGTCTCCAGGTCTCATGCTCTTATAAACTCTGTATTTCGTTGACATCGATGTACCTGAAGATGTATACCTACTGCACCCGAACTTTGCAAGGCTGTGAACTTCATTAATTTAGTACGTTATGTATTGTAGGTGCTTCCTTCTACGTACCAAGTACTGGATGGACGGCGCCCCTCAGCCGACCTCATATATCACTCTTGTCACAAGTAATTTGTGCACTGATTAGAGAGTAAACTGAACCTACCCACTTGTCCACCGAAGACACTTAATTACTTGTAATCTTTACATATCTCTCTGAGACATGGCCCTCATCCCATCTCTACGATTATCTATCATGCCCATGTGTGTATGTTATGATTCAACAAGTCATGCCTGTGTGTCTATATACTGATGACAAGGGGCCCTCAACCTATCTCTGAGAGGGGTCCTCAACCCACCCTTGCTACCTGGCTCATACTCACCTATATTTGTACGTCCACACGCTCAAGTCTGTTGAGTACCTGTAATGTCACAACCCCAGGAGGTGGGTTGGTTAGTAAAGTGGTTAGGGCAAAGTACACTCTGCTACATGGGGGAAATGAGTCAAGTCAGCTTCTGGTTCACAACTCAATGTTGTTTACAACACCTTCTTTACGAAGTGCATGTTTGGTCAGAGCATCAACCAACACACGTCACATCCTGGAAACCCACAATTTTAAGAAGATGCTCCTCAGTCCTTCTACTACAGGAGTTCAGGAGGGTTAGCACGAGGAACATATACTGTTCTGTATCAACGAAGATTTCTTTTAGAATATACACCTCGTAACTCACCACCTCACACACTGCCTCATCCGACCCACACTTGAAACCCACTCACAGGAGGCACTACCACATTACCCACAGCAATGAAGCTACCAAAGGAAACTGCGGCTGACGAGTCCCACCACACACGCATCCATCAACCACCGACGTACATACAAAAATCCAACCTGAACGATAATCCCGGTTGATAAAGCTCGAGGTGAAAGGCGGGGCGACTATGTAAGAACGTGTCAGACGACGAGCGTGAGGTGTGTATAGTGTGTGGCGAGGAAGGGTGAAAAAAAACCCTCGGATGGGTGGTTATGTGGCCGATCTGCTGTGGCTCAGCAACACCACACCACTATAATACCATGGGTGATGACCCCCCTCATCCTGATCTCCCCACGTCGCAGTGCCATAACGTCTTTTCCCGAAGGCATCCGCCCGACACCACTAGGAGAGACCGTGACCCAGGTATATCCACGTCAGTATGACTCAAGAGATGATTAAACTTGACCAATAGCCGCGAGAGGAGACTGGGGCGGGTCATGCTGACCCAAATGGGGGGCGAGCAGTGTCCCCCCAGCGGGCGACTAGCCTGCTTGCCTGCCGGGCCTCCTGCTACACTAACACACACACTCAACACTCACACTTTCTATACCCAGGGTCGAGCACTGCCACCTATGACTCCTTAAGTGTCGGCTCATACTTACACATCACTATGCACACTTTACCTTGTATGTTTTACCTCACACAAGGGAGGGAGGGAGGTGTTCGTCTCCTTGAGTTGGTAAAACTGTTGTTTCCACAGTGGCGGAGGAAGTTGCTTATCATCACCACACCGCTTGAGGGACTCCATAAGAGTCTTAGGCAACCCCCTCCAGAGAAACAAAACATGGCCTCATGACAACACTAAGTGTTGGTGATACTGTTGCTGTAACACAGTCAAGCTGTCTCAATGCCAATGTATTGATATGGAAAAGAATATGGACAGGAGCCGTCTCGGTGAATCCTAGCCACTGGCGCGGACGTACGTGCGGATGACGCCTCCTCCAGGTACAAAGTCTGTGGGAGGAGGGCCAACTCCATCGTAGTGTCGGAGGAACTTATGGTGACACGACAGAAGCAACTCCCCAACACGACACAGTAATAACACTATAGACTCCACAAGACGTAAGAGGCTCGAGGGCGCGGTCTTTGTTCACAAGGGCGTGATCTGGTTCCCACCAAGAGATTCCGATGAAGTTTAATAAGATGAAAAGCGTCATAAAGTTTGATAACATTACGTGCTTCGGTCAAAGCCCTCGTTGACAATTCAGTAACCTTACCCGATTAGATTTGAAGACAACGGTATCTAGCACAAGTGTTGGGAAACTTGAGTTCGGGGACGATCATACCGAACTCAAATGCCCCAGACACTGGGGTAGACAGATGCGCGTTGTCTTAGGAAACGACTCGGTGTGATTACTAACTTCTTACATCTCAACTTGGGCCTTGAATGAATATCTCAAGGGACATTCGGTCCTCCAAAATTCTAGAGTGATGTAAAGACTGCCGTAAGAAAAAACGAGTCAAGTCCTTCAGCACATTCGCAATGAAATGTAACGTGTGCGCTCCTTAACCAGTCATCGGACACGAAAGATGCCATATAACGAACAGATAGATTAATGAATTACCTCTCTAAGTCTCTCACTCTTAACATACGGGTTTATGGAATGACCTCTCGTAATACCGATGTACGCCAATGTAACGTGAAGGACTTAAAACAAACGTTTGGGAAGTAGGGTACACATGGACGACACACTGACGCAAGAGCCGGGTCCTCCTCCTGCTAACCCAGGGGAATTAAAGCCTGGGGAATGGACAGCCCCTGCCAAATTCTCTCTCTCTCTCTCTCTCTCTCTCTCTCTCTCTCTCTCTCTCTCTCTCTCTCTCTCTCTCACAAACACACACACACAATCCCAAACACGATCTCACAAACTGTGGCATCTCAAACAGCACCTCAAGACTAGCACGGCTGGGCTCTCTTTCTAAACCCGTGAGCCGAGAGGCGATGCAGTTAAACATCCAACCACCCAAGTCTGATCGAAGCCCACGTAAAATTAGCAGAATTACACATAACGTATCTTCCACTCGGAGGAGATAAGACACCACCCGACACTCATCCCACAAACTCTCACCAAAATGCATTTAAAAACTTACCCAAGACGCGTCAGAGCTGCACGTCAGTATGTACTGATAAGAGAGGCTCAGGCGCTCACAAGAAAACCTGGGTTAGTAGTGGTAGTAGGTCAAAAGACGACCAGGTTCTTCTCACACGCATCACGGAGCCTGTGCTCCAGACCGATGGGGTCCGGAACATCAGCAGGTTAGGTCATAATCAAAGATAATCAAGCAGTAAGACAGCCAGTGGTTAGGTAGTGCTTTCCAGGGGGACATAGGAACTGCAGGAGCGGTCGTCTGATTCAGTGGGATCCGAACATACAGAAGTGCCATAGATACAGTGAAATTCAGAATTCTCTTGAACATCTGAAAAGGGTGGTTGAGTTTTTTTTTTCTCTTTCTTCCCACTGCTGGTCATACCTTTATGTTCATGGTTTGAAAGTGACCCTGGCAGCTGATATGTCAAGCCTCGAAAGCCCACATAAGCAGCGTCTCACCGCCACATCATTCCTGGAACATCTCTGACCGACCCCTCTAGACGACTGAACAATGACCACAGACATACAGAAACACAAACACGCAGACTTCGTGTTGGCTGGAGCCCACAAAACCCTACAGTCGCTACAGAACAGAACATGAATTTTGATGTATGAACATCTTGCTGTACGTCACAACCCTCAAGCATGACTTACCAAATGTCTCGATATAATCTTTCGACTAAATACACAAAAATCTTCACGGCTTTCACCGACAACATAATTTTGACTTTCACAGAATAAAAAAAAAAAAAAATATCCAGATGACACAGGAACTCCGTGGTGATGACAGGGCGAGGTACTGGCTGTCATGCGTGAGGCCATCACCAGTGCCTGACACTAACACACACACACACACACCCGGTAACGGAGGACGGCTCACCATCATCATAGTCTTGGCCAGAGTTCCAGCTGTGTATACGCCTCTCGACCGACACCCGTCCCATCACGGTCTCACATTCCTACAAATCCTTTTTCTTGACCAAATTGTCATGTGAGCACATGACTGTCCTGAGCAATGACTGGGAGGAAGCAGTACAGCTCACAGGTAATTTTATGATGTATATCATATGTCCTATGTGTATTTGATTACCTATTTGTACAGTACTGCTATATTTGGGCATTCTTGGTCTCGTGTGCTGGGGGTGGCACTAACCAGGCGGCCTTTGGACTCTTGACA